>NW_015546155.1:552908-581601 GCF_001515605.1 Sinocyclocheilus anshuiensis | reverse complement strand
TTCTCTCCAAAAGGGTGGAAGACGTAACTCGGGGGAGAAGAATTGTCTTGCAGACGTACGTATGCTATCTGAGTGTCTATAAGTGCTTTGTAAAGTTTCCCTTATATGTGATCTTATCTTCATAATTCCATCTTCTGTATTTTGCCCATAATTTGCATCAGTGCTTGTTCCAGGAATGTGGACGAATACGGATCGTGGCTTTGCTATCACGGGTCATGAGGCGTGTAACCTGATTTAGGGTCAGTCCAGCAACGATTTCCCCATTGACTTCTAGAATCTCATCTCCAACACCCAGGAGTCCAGTATAGATATTCTCTGTGGCAGTGTCTCCGACCCTTTCCACATATATACCTATAAAAACAGCATAACTGATTTTGATAAAGTAACTTTAAATGATTTGAAACATCACAAAAAATTTTTTTTTTTTTCTTCAGTGTCATGGAGGCAAATGTGGGGGAACTAGACGTCTAACCTGAGTCAGGTCTTCCTTTGCCCCTGGAGATGACAAAGCCAAAGGGTCCATTGTTGGCAGGTCTGGTAAGTTCTATCAGTAAAGTCCCATCAGGAGAGGCCTGTACCAGTTGCCCAAGTGGACCTGCCCCTCGAGAATCCTCTAATGACTCCTCTATGTTCTCTTCCGTCTGAAGCTCCCTGAAACACAGATATCAACAGCCCAGCATCAGAAATCTGACATATGCAGTATGGTTTTACAGCAGAATCAAGAGATCACATAGCTGAGGCATAAGTCTATAATGCTAACATGTAGGGATGTAACAATTCACTCAACTCACGATGCAATACGATTCACGGTACAATTTTCTCACAATTTTTTTTTTAAATAAAATGAGATTTATTAAAAAATTATAAATGATACGGTGTCCTTTTATTATTGCTTGGACAAAATGCTGCACATTTCTTTGTGAAATTGAAATATGTCAAATAACAAAACTAAATCGAAATTTTAAAACAAATCAAATAAATAAATAAATGACACAAATAAAATAAATCTCTTCATTCAAACTAATTCTTTGCCTGTACTCTTTCCATTTAAATTGAGAGGAAAACACTGTATTTTAATCACAATCAAAACAAAGATGCATACATGAAGCATAATCTAAATTATTGTGTAATTTCGAAATTTGAAGCAAAACAGAATGTTCTGACTTTAGTTTTGTGAAACTATACTACATAAAACATCTGCACGAAACAAAGACAGCAGATGGACTGAATGAAAATGCAAATTCACTCTCTGACAGCAGGTGGCGCTTATGGTATAGCAGCAATATATAGCGTTTCCTTGATATGCATTATACAGAGGCAAGATGAAAAGAAAATATAATCGAAACTTTTCTAAAGACAGCCAGTTCCCCTCAGAGATTCGTTTTACCTTCAATTTGAATCCGCACATATTTGCATCGATTTTCAACCGGCTCGGGGTGTATCCCTAGTAACATTGTATAGAGCCTTTATCACATGCAATATTACGCACCTTGGTGCCAAACTCAGCAGTGGTAACTCTCCTAAAATAGTGGAACGTTCAAACTTCCTCTTTGGGGACTGTAGACTCTGGACAGAAGATGCTTTACGTAACTGAGCCAAAGGAGACTCCTGGTGGCAGAAAAACATCACAGCTTTGAAACACAGTATTCTTATAATATACATTTCCCGATAGCACACGTACATCACAGAGACGTCTGCATTTACATCTGTAAGACATCTTTTTTTTAGTGTTTGCTCATCCGCAATACGTCTATAAGACGTTTCCTATCAGATGTCAAATAGACATTTAAAAGATGTCTTTGAGATGTTTATGATTTAGAATGTATGCAAATACTGACATCTTTGTGTGTGTTTATACACAGCAGATGCTTTCCAGATAAAGCGATCATTAACAGACATCTTGCAGACGTATGGTGCTATCTGGGTAATATACATTAACATACATAAAATAACAATTGGATTTGACTTGGATTTTACTATGTTTAAATATTACATAGACATAATAATTTAGAATGTTAACAGACCCAAAAATCTTCTTTGGAGTTACTAAGTGTTTTTTTTTTTTTTTTTACAGATTATACTTTATTTCATTTATACTTATGAGTTGTTGTGTGTGTTGACATGCAATTACACATGCAAACCACTAGGCAGTGTACACAGGAATGTTGCTGGTGTAACCCACAGTATCAAGGCAAAAGCAGAAGAAGAAGCAGTTTGTTGTGTATGTTGTCGGTGAAATATCTCCTGTTGAAAAAACAGCATGGCTGCTGGTTTCAGCTGGTTTGAGCTGGTCCTTAGCTGGTTTACACTGGTTATGTACTGGTCCTGAGCAGGAGCTAGTTGCTTAGGACCAGCACATGACCAGCTTAAACCAGCTCATGAGCAGCTAAGGACCAGCTTAAACCAGCTCAAACCAGCAGCCATGCTTCAAAACATACCTAACCAGCATATGCTGTTTTTTTTCAGCAGGGTCAGCAGTGATGGCGGCAAATAGACAGTGATTTTTGTTGCAGCTTGAGTTTTCCATCTTTGTTTTCACTATAGTTATGTCACAAGCAGATATGTACATGAGGAAATGCATGCTGTCGCAGAATTATTATTTTTTTTTTACCTGAAGGAGGGGTTCTAGCAGACCAATCACAGCGCTTGCTGTCCGAACAGAATTGATGTGTTGTTACATTTTTGGAGAGGTGCAGCATAGATATGTATAGCTAGATGCCCTATTAGCGGCTGTTTCTATGGGCCACTACATGTAAGCCATCCGCCATATTGGAATGTCAAAGCCGGTCCTTGAACACTCGAGAGCAAGTGCACTGCAACTGTAGTTATACGCATATATGAATATCTATATCTTCAGTAAACATCAGAAGATGCTTTTGCTAAACTAACACAATACAAGACGAAGCCGTTAGCTAACAAGGCATTTAAAATGTACTTTAGTTTAAAAACCTGTAATATTTAGTTAATACATATTAAAAACACAAACCAACAAATTCTCGCCTGTGAAAGTTTATCCAGTTTCTTCATAAAATTAAATTTAGGCGGTTTTTACATCTAGAAGCTGCACAATGTTGTTGCATCTTGAAACTCGTTGATTTTCATTGTGAGTGATGACATATAGACCGTCCCTAGATGGCGGATGCATCAACGTGTCTGGAGTGATCGAATGTGGCATCTACCTATACATATCTAATGAGGTGCATGTCAGTCTACGCCGTAGGCTATGTGTGCTACACACAGCCTTCGACGTACAGTAGCTATGGCGCAGCTTTGACATAGAGGTATAAATTGGGCTTAATTCACCGCACCGGTAGACACCGGCCAACACCAGATTACCGTTGCTTCACTTCTCAGATATTGCATGACCTGACAAACAGCGATTGGACGTGTTCAGTTGTCCAAAACAAGTGGCAACCCATGGCAACAGACACTAAGAAGGGTAAGACACTGATTTGACTAAACCCGATGAATGTCTCTGTTACTGTTGGTTAGCGTCTGTCTGTTTGAATTAGCCTTTAGTATTCTATTAGCATTCTATTTTCTATAACCTAATTTCCTCAGCAAGTAAATGTAGTAAACATGCATCTTGGCCCCTTTAAATTGAAAGCAGTTGCTTCTAGTTTGTTCTGTTCGGTCCACAAGACTGTGTTATTCTCAGATTCCAATGATAACAAGAACTTAGCATCCACAAACTTCTCTCTTCTGGGATGCTCTTCTTCAGTGTTTGTTTACACTGGTTTTTGAAACAGCGCCACCACTCTTGCCCTTTTGTGCAACAGCAGCTGCTCTGGGCATGTGATCTAAGCCCAAATCTAATCGGATGGTCTGTTTCATCGCGGAGCGACGGGGGAAGAAAATAGACACACAAGTAAAAAAAAAAATAATAATCTTTGCACAGTATGAATAGCTCCATAGAGAACAATTGTTTTGATTTAAGAGCTTCATTGCACCGAACATTCACACCAAATTTTCACATTCAATGTGAAAGGCTTTTAAAAGTCTGCAGATGTATTGGGGTCAGCAGACAAACCATGTGATATTTTGCAGTTTCGTTAAACAAAGCCAGAGATACAGTCTAAATGATCTCTCATTAGGGTGGCCATACGTGCTATTTTTACGGGACACGTCCTTGCCAGGATTTCTGTATTTGGCTTTGTTTTCCTGTTTTTGTACTAGCTGAAGTTAAGAATTGAAAAAAGTAGCTTGACCAATAGCATGCAGGCATTGTGCATAATTGACCAATCGTGGCACGTGATCTACAGAGAACAGTCAAATAGATGCAAATACGCATACTTGAAGCAGCACTGCACAGAGCGATCGTTGTATGACATCAAAGTACCGCAAGAGCGATTCGAAAGCATAAGGAACCGTCTGTTCTCTATAGCTCTCACGGATGTTATACACAGATCGGTCTGTGCAGCACAAAGATCCAAAACCTGGATATTTTAAGCAATATAGAAATCCTGGCTAGGACATGTCTTGTAAAAATGGCACGTATGGTCACCCTATCTCACATGGTATTGCAAGGGTTGGGGTGCTACTGTAGGTGGACTCTTTGGGCCCTATTTTAACGATCTAAGCACATGGTCTAAAGCGCACCCTGCAGGTGCACTCAGGGCGTGTCCGAATCCACTTTTGCTAGTTTAACGACGGGAAAACGGTCGGCGCGCCCGGGCGCATGGTTTAAACAGGTTGTCCCTATTCTCTTAAAGGAGACATATTATGCCCCTTTTTACAATATGTAATATAAGTCTCTGGTGTCCCCAGAATGTGTCTGTGAAGTTTCAGCTCAAAATACTCCACAGATCATTTATTATATCATTTTGAAAATGCCTATTTTGAATGGAAGCAGAAACACGCTGTTTTTCGGGCCTGTCTCTTTAAATGCAAATGAGCTGCTGCTCCCCGCCCCCTTTTCTAGAATAGAGCTGCGCCATTACAGCTCAGACCTCCTGGATCTGTGTGGCAGCAGCAATATACATTAAATAAATCAATAAATCCACTGCTCTCTTGTCTTCTCTGAGGCTGGGAATCTAAATAGTGTTTTGTGCTGGTATGTGCAGACAAAGGCAGAACAGTTAGTATGTTTTGCTCAAACTTTCACCCTGGCATTAGAGCTGGTACACCGTTTTTGCTTGCGAAAAGACAATGACGACGCTGTGGGTGGAAATTTACAGATTAAGGGGCGGTAATATTATAATGAGATCCCTTTGCAATGGCACTAGGGGAGCGAAATCAGACACGCTCGTTTTTTCAGACGCTTGCAGAAAAAGGCTTACCAAAACAAAGTTACTGGGTTAATCTTTTTCACATTTCCTTGGTTGGTAGATGCACCGGGGACCTGATTATAGCACTTAAAACCTGGAAAAGTCAGATTTTCATGATATGTCACCTTTAATGAGTAATGGGTGTTTTTTGGCCGTAACGTGCAATAAACCAATCAGTCTTATCTCCCATCCCCTTTAAAAGCCAGTTGCGCTCGCGCCATGGCGGGTTCGCTATTTACAAGACGGAATGTAATTTTTCATTTTTAAAAATGTTTGTGTGCTGCTGCGTGTCCCTGTGTGTGTAATAAGCTAAGTGTACACGCGTTGTGCACCAGCCTATAGGCACATATTACTAACGCGCTCTTTAAATAACAAAGAAAAAATATTGCACCAGACTTTAGACCAGGTTTGAGTTGGTCTATGGCACAGTCAATTTTCAGTTCCTCAAAGTAGCAACGCGCCAACAATGCGCCTGAACACACCTCTTTTTTAGACCAGCATGCCCATGGGTGCACAAATGGGCACAAATGCATTTTCTATTTAAACAACGCGGTGCAGGACGGGAAAATGAGAACTGCGTCAGGCTGAAACTAGCAAAAACACTTGCGCCGCACCTTGCGCCGCATTGCACCGGGTGTATGATAGGGCCCTTTAACTCTCTCTTTAAAAAAGAAGAGAACTCACTGTGTGGAGAGACTGGAGAGAGGGGGTTCTCTTCAGAGGGACAAGGCCTCTGTGTGTAGGGCTTGGGGAGGCAGAACTGTAGCGGGCAGTGGGGGAACACAGGTGCTCCATGCTGTTGGACCGGCTGCCCTTCACCAGCTTACGCATACTGTTCAGTCCCATGGCTGAGAAAAAACGACGGAGGGATAGCTTAGGTCGCCCTTCTCGCTCCCCTGCTCTCCTGCACATAAGAGAAGGAGTCAATAATGTCCATAATGAAACCTGTATATGACTATAAGATGTTTATCTTGTAGTTAAAATTAAGTCAATTCTAAAAATGCTGTTTTTTTTTTAACCCAGTCACTGGGTTCAGACTGTTGGGCCATTTTGTTGGTTTATTTACTCACTGTTGGTAATTTTTGGGTAAATAGGTTCTTGGTTAGAGGCAGGGTCAGTGTCATTAATTGTAGAAATGATGCACTTCTTAATACATCTACCTAACTGCTGGTTTATCTGTGCCAAACTGGATCATCACTGGCTAAACCACTTGTGCAGGTTACTTTATTTCCGGAACAAGTGCAGACCCGAGTTCGAGCTGCTTTCACATTCACACAAACCGTTTCATTGCAACTGAAATCAAACCACCTCCTATGTAGTCTCAGGTTCGGCACTGCGGTGCACTCCCAGCACCACATGACAGCTTTCATATTAATCTTTCCTTCGAACTGTGCTCAAACTAAAACTGTGTTTCAAACTAAATTCATGTATGCTAGGGTTGTTGGCTTTGCACAAATGCGAATGTACGAGCAAAAAAATGTGAGGACAAGCAAAACAAAACAATACTACAACTACTACCGACTACTACTATTTGTATATATACTGTTTTACCTTGCATCAGGAGAGTGGAGTGATGTGACTACAGATACGACATACTAATTAACAAAACTGCAGTTGCATCCTTGCAGTGTAGACAGCAGATACTCCATTGATTATAATGGAAACAATTTAATATGGTTGCATTGCAAATGTGGTCATGCCATATACTAGATTACCAGTTTGGCTATTTTAACCCATCTAGGACTTAGGACACTCCGTCAGGTGAGTTTCGCCTCTGTAGGAACCTTTGTGTACTTTATAATGCAATTGTCAACATATATAAAAAACTGCAGTTATCTATAGCCCATAGTCAAGATCAAGAGTTCCAAGTAAGGGACTTCTTAAGATATAGCTTACCTTGACACAACTAAACTGTCATCCCAATGTATTTCAGCCTTTCTGTAATCTGCTCTCAGAAGTTCTGCCCTCAGGTCTTCTGCCTTTGACGTACCCATGGCTCTCAAAGCTGAGCGGCAATCTGAGGGAACAGGTGCTGTGCAAGTGCTTCTGGGATCCCTGCAGACAATCTCACCTGCCAAATGACCTGATGCACAACAAATGAATGAGCAAAACTTGTTGGAGTAGAAATCGATAAACCCGTTCTGAATCAGGTTGTTTAAACCTGTTGTTCATGAATATGCTCTGTATTCCTAGCTAATTTAGAGCAACGAGAGAAGACCATTAAGGTTTCCGCAAAAAACTGTTGGTAAGGTGTGACATCTTGACCAAAATGTTTTGAGTCAGCTAGTGGGCTAATTTCATAATTTAGCTTTTGTTCCAGGTAAACTTACCTGTGACTAGGTCGTCTGCAGAGTCCCATATTGTTAAAGCCTGGAGGTCTGTGGTCAGCACAGGTGAGGAATACCCGAGAGAGGATGGTCTGTTGCAAGAAGTCAGTCCTGAGGTGACTGGATGAACCTGAGGGGAGGCACTGAGCTTGACACTGAGGTGCTCTTCAGGTTGTATGTTTTCGTGGTGAGAGCTCCCATCCAGCTTGTGGTCAAGGTGAATTAGGTGGTACTGATCTGAGGGCATTAGCTTGACCACCCGTTGCCCTATTGGCCGACCCTTGGAACCTGATTTCAGAGCCGATTTGATGGGGAGGTAGGGGGAAGACTCCTTGACATTGCTAGATATATCCTTATTCTCAAGTTCAGATGAGGTTTCTGTAGCACCTTGTGCAGGCGTCTTCAATTTAGAGCGAGTAGTTTTATCCTCCAGACTTGACCTGGTTTTGGAGCTCCTTCTCTGAGCCCATAGATCCTGCTTTCTCCTTTCCTGCTCCTTCTTCGAAGCTTCCCAAAAGCTGACATGCTCTCACCTGCACCTCCTACACCTCGTCGCTCTACACTTTCTGCCAGGCTGATGCCTCCAGTCAAGGTTAAACTTTCCATGAAGGTTGGGTGGTTGTTTTGGCGACATGACTGGCTAGGGGTTACCCATCGAGGGACTGCCTTCTCCTGAGAATCTACGATACGCTTTGTTGGCTGGGAATGACAATCTTTGGTCTGTGCAGGTCCCAAGATGCTTCCACATGCTTCACATGTCCTGAGCAATTCGTCCTTTGGCACCATGGCAGCCAGACACTCTCCCTCTTTGGTTAATATGGCCACAGGAATACCAATGTTTACCCAGTTTATTGCTGCCCCCCTGCTTTCCTCTGGGATGTTGTATACCGGTTCTGCCTTCAGCTGCTGGGTGGAGTGGGATTTCTCAGCCACCACTGGCCCACGCTCACGCACCCGCTCCAGGTATCGTCGCTCAGCCTCCTTTTCTGACTCGTCTTCGAAACGCACTCGTGTGGGCGACTGGCCATACCGAAGTGAGTGCAACCCACATTCATAGTTCCTGCCCCGGACATCCAGTGACTGAAGAGGTGAAGTAACCTCCTCTTGAGCCGTGACAAGAACAGCACTGTGCAGTGCAAATGACACATTAACTGGTAAGACCTCCCTATTAAGCAGATACAAGAGCTTTTACAGAACACCTGGAGATCTGCAATCACTATCTGCATCATTTCATTATCTCTATTACATCACCGCATAATGTTACATAATTATGATTCAAACCTGAATGGAAACAAACATCAAATGCATTATTTGTTTGAAGTAAAATAGATTAACACAAATGAAGGCTTTTGATTTATTTGATCATCAACTTTTATTTGTGTTCCAAGATAATGTGATAGGATTAATAAAAATGCTTGCCAAATATGTGTTATATGCAGTATATGTGATTATATAACACAGGAACACAGCTCTGAATGAATTGCTTCAATTAATATTTCTGTGTATCACAGGATATGGGTCATGGCTTTAGAGGGGATTGCTTTGGTTTTTTCACAGTAATATAAAAAGTAGTAGATGACTTTAAAAAGACAACCATGATGTGAGGCAACAACAGTATGGCAATAGAAAGTGTTGAGGTGACTTACAGGCCCTCTCTTTGACCAAGACAGTTGGGGGTTTCACTCTTATGGTTTTGAGAACTTGCTTTGAATCGAGCTCTTTCTAACAGACGCTTTACTTGTTCATGACGTGGACTAAGAGTTACTTCAGTGGCGGAGATCAGCGGTCTGTCCAAAACAGAAAATAAATTTTACTCTCTCCTGAGTAAGTGTAATGATTATTCAAAATGCTATGAATGATTTTATCAAATGTTTTCATGTCTCAACAGCCATCCAAAACTACAAAAGGCTTACAACCTATTATTTGCATGAACATTGCACGAACATTAGACTGTCAATATGACGATCCTGCACCATACTTCCCACAAATCAGAAATAAACATACAGAATGTCAGAAGCTTAAATCTGTTTTATATAATCTCTTTCATGGGCATGTTGTGTGCATGCCTTAATCTTAAAATGACGAGATATGTGTCTTTCACATGGATTTGTATTGTGGCAGAGGTCTACCACAGCTAAATGCAAATGATCAACCGTATTCAATGATGTGCTTGATTGAGGACAATGTCTCTTACCTATAGTTAAACACAGGGTCCTTTGTGATAATTGCTGAGTCCCAGTCACCAACTTTGTAGGGAGGTAAATCTGTACAAAAACACACTGCTGAATAATGAACTCAAACCCATTTGATATGTGATATAATTTGAATGAGTATTAATAATGTACAAAAAACATATTTATAATTTTGGTCATCCGCTACAAGACTGGACTCAACATCTGACCTATCCGTTCAACATAAGGATGCTACGTGCAAGTAGAAGTGTAGTACAAACCCACTGAACCAATATCCTGTAGTCTTCCAAGCCAGAAGCCTGCTGTTACACAACACTCCAGAAAACCAAGCTGGCAGATTTCAGCCCATCTATCCCTATGTTGTACGGTATTAAAACACTATCATCTCCGCTGCTCCACTTTCTCCCAAACCCTTCCCCCCCACATCTGTAATTATGGTGACAGGCAGGCACATCTGTTCTGAGAGATCATACTAACCTCCCTGCTGTGAATTTTGGCTCAGTGACCCATGGGTGACTAATGCCTTTTCAATCATAAATACAATGAAAAACTGCACAAGGCAATTAGCAGAACAAAAAATGAAGGTATTTTGAAGAATGCTGGTATGCAAACAAGATTGGACACCATTCACTTTAATTGTATGAGGGGGAAAAACAGATTTTTCCAAAATATCTTCTTTTGTGTTCCACAAGAATGTCATGACATGACAGTAAGTAAATGATGACAGAATTTTAATTTTGGGTAGACTATCTCTTCAAGCAAAGCCATACCTCTGTGCGGCTCCTTTGGTGGTTGATACTGTCCCTCTGGATGCATGGAAGTTGTGATCTCGATAGCATCAATTTGGTATTTGTTCAGGAATGTCTTGTTCATCTCAACTTTCTCTGCAATAGACAAAGACCCTCCCCTGGAGCACACAGTCTCCCAACTGTCTGCTTTCCACAGCACACCAACTGGATCTGCTGATGCAGTCTCCTTCTGGAGACACCCATGAAAAGCACTTTCCAAGCTGTCGGACCTTTGCAGTTCCTTATGAACAACTGTGCCCACAGTCTTCAGTTTTGGCTTCCATTTTGGACTCTCCTCAGTTGTGGGTGGTACATCCTTTGGAGTTGCCAGTGTGGAGGAACTCTCTGAATTAAGAAGTAGCGTCTCTGGTAGTTCCACTTGCCAAAAGCCCTTGGGAGGAGCCCAGTGCCTGGGAGAAGATATCGTTGACTTCATTGCGATGTCCCCTTGAGGCTCACCAGCTACACCCACTGCAATGTTTTCTAGGCTAGACCCTTCACAAATCCCACGGGACATTTCTGGTGCACCTTGAGATGGACTGTCTTTCCCACTTTTGTTGCAAGTCTCATTTTCTCCTTGCATCCCAGAGATGGGTTCGAGCACTTCTTTATCTCCAGTGCTTGATTTATTGCTCTGGTCAGTGTATTCTGTTTGACAAGTAGACTGCGCTTCATCGTCTTGGTTTTTCTTCACTGATTGTTCTGCGGAACCCTCAGGTAATAGATCATCTCTCTCCATCCCCTTTAACTTTCTCTGGGACACTGCTTTGACGTTAGATTGCAGGGCAGAAACGGCTGAACCAGGGGCAGAGGAGCATGAGGAGAAAGATGCTTTAGATTTCAATAGATCAGTGGAAGGTCCAGTTTGAGAGTCATCTGGTAGTGGTTGTGTCCCAGAGAGATCCTCTGTCTCTTCATCCATTTTGCAATGAAGGGACACTTCAAAGAAAAATAAAACGCCAGGCACAAATTTAAACAAGATGAAGTGGAGGGTTTTGCAGAGCCACTGTTTAGGAATTTGATGTTAGTAGAATACTAGTAAATATTCTTGAATCCCTCTTATGCACAACAAACTATGTAAGAGTTTGCATAATACCAATACTTTAGATTATCCACAACAAGCAATCTAAAATGAATACAGGTTCATGACAAGGTTACACTCTTTAAGATAATAAAAAATATCACATATTGTATGTATAGTGAATTGATTGTTACACACTTACCAATCCTTAATAGAAAAGCGATTTGAAAATTTACTGACACAGCTTTCTGAACTGTAAATATACATGGACAGATCTCCAGTATGTATGTATTAGAAATGAAATATTGCAGAATTTCTGCATAGTTTAGGTAAACCATGATATAGATTATATAAATAAGGATACAGGTAATTAAGATTTATGAAATATTATTTATTTATTCTGATACAAACTGTGATCTCTCTCTCTCTCTCTCTATATATATATATATTACACGGCATTATATAATATTATACTGTATAATATCTTACCTTCCTTTCACTGATGGTCCATTTGGGTCTGTTACAGTTTACAGGTTCAGTTAAGTAAATCGCACTGACCCAACATGCAAAATCATTCTCCTTGCCCAGAAATACTTCAGTGGCAGACAACAAATGTCACCCGTTGATATGAGAAATTACTCCCCTGATGCTCCTCTTCATTCAGCTGTCACCGGCACCTATCACTGCACATCCACTGCTGGTAGATTCCAACCTGTAAGCACTCACTCATTATTCATGATTGGTCTGTTAATCCCCACAGAAATCAGACGGATTAGACAACAATGGAAAATAAATGTGTACTTTAATTCCTTTGATGTCAACTGCAGCATTTCATTGCATAAGTTGATACAATTCACAGAAATGTTATTTAAAACACTCAGTATGTAAAGGTCACATGTGATAGATCAAGTATTTTGCTAGTGTATGCTAGTGATTGCAATTGTACAAATGATAATCTATCTGAGAGCCTTGAAAATTCTCAAGTGTTTACATATACAAAAAGCAAAAATACTATGTACTAGATGGTTGTTTTATGATCATAATATCCACAAGGCTGCATTTTTTTTTGTCTGCAACTCACAGACACTCAACACTGAAAAAAATTATATGCTAGATTTACTTATAAATATAGTGCATAATTTTTGCATCCCTCTTCTTAAGTAAATTTCGCATGGAATTTTAAGCAGTGTTACCTAAAAATCTTTAGTCGGCAATGCTTAAATGTTTGAGTATCCCAGTGAATGGTTTTGCTCAAATTCATTAGCTGGTGTAGCACAATATTTTAAGTAGTTTATACTAATACATTTAAGTTATTTCTACAATAAAAGTCTTGTTTACCCCATTATAAAATGTAAGCTCATTTAGATTGATAATTTTAAGTTTTTGTATTTTAAAATACCTAGGTACTGCTCAATACTTAAAATTAGTTATACATTACAATGAGTGGAAGACATAACAGACAACTGGTGAATATTAAATTACTTCTTTATTTATTTTTTTTAATTTTTTTACAAACGCAACTTAAAAAATCTCTTAAAACACTTTTGAAAATGACTAAAAGTACAGATTACTGAACAACAGTAAACATTCTGTAACAAATAACAGTAAGCATAAACATGCTTTTTTAATATTTGTGGTGTTGTATGTTTGTGTGTGTGGTATAGAGTGGAGTATGTTGTATACATAATGTTTGTGGTGTTGTATGCTTGTGTGTTTGAGTGCAGTGAAGTGCTGAGTATGTAATGTGTGGTGTTGTATGCTTGTTGACTTGCATGTGTGAGTTTTGCAATGTTCTGTGGCATTAAAAATGCATTAACAAGACACTTAACAAGTATTTTTTTTTTTTAATTCAACATCTTATTCAAAGTTACCCCGTTAACACTGCACACGTCTGTGGCGCATTATGGCTCTGACGAGGTTTTGTTCTGTCCTCCACACGGTGCCAACTCACACCAGAAGCGTTTCAGTATATTAGAGGTAAGTAGCGCCTGTACTGACAGTGAGGAAGACTGAGTACATGCGAGCAAGATATAGAAAGTGAATGCCATGCAGACATCCATTTAATCATAAAGGTTAATCAAAAGCGTTTTTTTTTTCTAACATGGTTGGCTGAATGTTTACATTTTGTCCAGTTTAATTCTGTTTATTCCACTCATTCAACTCCTGCAATTATACTCCACGCCGTGTCCTTTTTGAATTTGTCCTTGTAAAAAGGATTTGTGGTGTCATATAACAATGTGTGTTTGTCAACTTTGAGGATGAACCTCTCGTTATCTATTTCTGTCATCTTAACAAGTATATAGTGATGTGAAATACGATCAGGAGTCTGCACAGGGTGTTTATTTTGAAATTGACAGAATTTTTGTAACTTTTATTTTGTATTTGCTGTGCGGCTTGGACGCAGTCTATCAAAAATAGACAAGGCGCCTATCTTTAGTGAAGCAGCGCGGTGAGCCGCCTCTGAAACGTGCCATGGCACGGCTGGTGTAACACAGCATTACTAGAGTGGCCCTGATCAGCTCCGGTGGCCGCGCCGCAGCCGTAATGCATTGCAGATGTGTGCAGTGTAAATCAGGGGTTAGAAGTTTTGCAAGTCAAGTCAAGCAGGATTTTCTGAAAAAAAAATCAAATGTATACCTCAGTGGCTTGGGGTAACTCAGTTTTACAGAATACATCAGGCCAAGACGGGCAACACATGCATTGCAACACTGGACAATCCTAACAGAACCTCAACACCTTTCAAGACTATTTCTGCCTCTGAAGGACTGTCATCTGGAGAGCCCCCTTGTAGGGTCTTCTTAGGCTATTTCCCAATCAGTGTCCTATAACACAAAACAATAAAATGCATATTGTGCTTTTTTTGAACAAAAAAAACTTTTATTTTATTTAAGATTAGTCATTATATTTTCAAATGTGCACTTCCTACTTAATATAAAAGTAATTTCAAAGCGAACAACACAATTTACCATATTCACTCACCTGGTAACGTGGTAATGTGCAATCAGATTGTCAGTGTTCTCTGATAGGAAGACAATCAAGCTGTGATCCTGAGTACAAACAGAAATAGAAATTCATATTAATATTAAAAATAAAATAAAATGCATGACAGTAATGACAGTGAACATCTAAGATTTAAATGCTGAAATACTGTAAGCAGGATTTTCCGTAAACAGTAAACTTCAGTAGACTTTACTGTATGAATTCAATATACAGATTCTAATCAAAGTTAAAGTTAATCAGTCAAGAGCAGTGAGTGATTTTTTTCCTGTCTTGTGTTGATTAACATTAATGAAGTTGCACGGATTTAATATACTTACACACGTCCAGTTTTCTGTTTACATTCACTTAGGACGTAAACGACTGTTTATGTAAACCTTGAGTGTATTCGACAGTTTAAGAGCAATTAGCCATGAAGATCTTGGTTCACTATTCGTGCTGTGTGACTTTGCGTGTGTGCACGCAGAAACGCTTATGTCAGGACAGCACGCGAGTAAAATCATTTGAAGGTTATAACTGGAATGGCTTAGGACTGTCTACCGATATATACGCCCAGAACTACCGCTACAATGCTAACATATGATGTGTATGTATGTCGTGTCATGCAGTATGTTGGAATGGATCTTTGGCTATTTCCCGATCAGTGTTCTATAACACAAAACAATAAAACAATAAAAGGCATATTGTGCTTTTTTGGTTGTCAGGCTCAACTTTAAAACATGTATGAAGCTCACTGATGGAGACATCCAAGCAGTCATTAATCTGACCAAATCATTCAAACAAACAAACAAAAAAACGTTTAATTTTATTTATTTTAAGATTAGTCAATGTATTTTAAAATTTGCACTTTCCACTTACTATAAAAGTAATTTCAAAGCAAACAACACAAAATTGACCATATTCACTCACCTGGTAATGTGGTAATGTGCAATCAGATTGTCAGTGTTCTCTGATAGGAAGACAATCAAGCTGTGATCCTGAGTACAAACAGAAATAGAAATTCATGTTAATATTAAAAATAAAATAAAATGCATGACACAGTAATGACAGTGAACATCTAAGATTTAAATGCTAAAATAAGTTAGCAGAATTTTCAGTAAACATCAGTAGACTTTACTGTATGAATTCAATATACAGATTCTAATCAAAGTTAAAGTTAATCAGTCAAGAGCAGTGAGTGATTTTTTTCCTGTCTTGTGTTGATTAACATTAATGAAGTTGCACGGATTTAATGTACTTACACACGTCCAGTTTTCTGTTTACATTCACTAAGAACGTAAACGACTGTTTATGTAAACCTTGAGTGTATTCGACAGTTTAAGACCAATTAGCTGTGAAGATCTTGGTTGACTATTTGTGCTGTGTGGCTTTGCGTGTGCAGAAACGCTTATGTCAGGACAGCACGTGAGTAAAATCATTTGAAGGTTATAACTGGGGCTATGAAAGCCTGTCTACTGATATATACGCCCAGATCTACCACTACAATGCTAACATATGATGTGTATGTCGTATCATGCAGTATGTTGAACTGCCACTGGTACAACGTCGCTGTAGCACGATTAATGTTAGTATGTTTGTAACAGTGTCTTCTTGGGCTATTTCCCGATCAGTGTCCTATAACACAAAACAATAAAACAATAAAAGGCATATTGTGCTTTTTTGGTTGTCAGGCTCAACTTTAAAACATGTATGAAGCTCACTGATGGAGACATCCAAGCAGTCATTAATCTGACCAAATCATTCAAACAAACAAACAAAAAAACTTTTAATTTTATTTATTTTAAGATTAGTCAATGTATTTTAAAATTTGCACTTTCCACTTACTATAAAAGTAATTTCAAAGCAAACAACACAAAATGTACCATATTCACTCACCTGGTAATGTGGTAATGTGCAATCAGATTGTCAGTGTTCTCTGATAGGAAGACAATCAACCTGTGATCCTGAGTACAAACAGAAATAGAAATTCATATTAATATTAAAAATAAAATAAAATGCATGACAGTAATGACAGTGAACATCTAAGATTTAAATGCTGAAATACTGTAAGCAGGATTTTCCGTAAACAGTAAACTTCAGTAGACTTTACTGTATGAATTCAATATACAGATTCTAATCAAAGTTAAAGTTAATCAGTCAAGAGCAGTGAGTGATTTTTTTCCTGTCTTGTGTTGATTAACATTAATGAAGTTGCACGGATTTAATGTACTTACACACGTCCAGTTTTCTGTTTACATTCACTTAGGACGTAAACGACTGTTTATGTAAACCTTGAGTGTATTCGACAGTTTAAGAGCAATTAGCCATGAAGATCTTGGTTCACTATTCGTGCTGTGTGACTTTGCGTGTGCGCACGCAGAAACGCTTATGTCAGGACAGCACGCGAGTAAAATCATTTGAAGGTTATAACTGGAATGGCTATAAAACGACTGTCTACCGATATATACGCCCAGAACTACCGCTACAATGCTAACATATGATGTGTATGTCGTATCATGCAGTATGTTGAACTGCCACTGGTACAACGTCGCTGTAGCACGATTAATGTTAGTATGTTTGTAACAGTTGTAGCTTTAAATTAAGTAATGTGCAAAACTGAATTTTTAAAGTAAAATCTGTTTATTTTAATGAGCCATATTCGCTGAGGGTAGACATCTGCTTGGGTCCTAAAAAATTGTGTTAATTTGACTACATTTTTTTATTATTGTTGACTTTAATCAAAATTACTTGTTGTGTTTCTTTATTAATTAAAGTAAACCATAAACTCAATATGTTATGTAACATTTTTAAGTAAAATCTGTTTATTTTAATGAGCCATATTTGCTGAGATTTGCAGACATCATTTTAAACACATTTCATTACACCAAATACACCAAATAATGTTCTTTTTAGCAGCATCATATGACCCCTTTAATATAAAAGTAATTTCAAAGCGAACAACACAAAATTTACCATATTCACTCACCTGGTAATGTGGTAATGTGCAATCAGATTGTCAGTGTTCTCTGATAGGAAGACAATCAACCTGTGATCCTGAGTACAAACAGAAATAGAAATTCATATTAATATTAAAAATAAAATAAAATGCATGACAGTAATGACAGTGAACATCTAAGATTTAAATGCTGAAATACTGTAAGCAGGATTTTCCGTAAACAGTAAACTTCAGTAGACTTTACTGTATGAATTCAATATACAGATTCTAATCAAAGTTAAAGTTAATCAGTCAAGAGCAGTGAGTGATTTTTTTCCTGTCTTGTGTTGATTAACATTAATGAAGTTGCACGGATTTAATGTACTTACACACGTCCAGTTTTCTGTTTACATTCACTTAGGACGTAAACGACTGTTTATGTAAACCTTGAGTGTATTCGACAGTTTAAGAGCAATTAGCCATGAAGATCTTGGTTCACTATTCGTGCTGTGTGACTTTGCGTGTGTGCACGCAGAAACGCTTATGTCAGGACAGCACGCGAGTAAAATCATTTGAAGGTTATAACTGGAATGGCTATAAAACGACTGTCTACCGATATATACGCCCAGAACTACCGCTACAATGCTAACATATGATGTGTATGTCGTATCATGCAGTATGTTGAACTGCCACTGGTACAACGTCGCTGTAGCACGATTAATGTTAGTATGTTTGTAACAGTTGTAGCTTTAAATTAAGTAATGTGCAAAACTGAATTTTTAAAGTAAAATCTGTTTATTTTAATGAGCCATATTCGCTGAGGGTAGACATCTGCTTGGGTCCTAAAAAATTGTGTTAATTTGACTACATTTTTTTATTATTGTTGACTTTAATCAAAATTACTTGTTGTGTTTCTTTATTAATTAAAGTAAACCATAAACTCAATATGTTATGTAACATTTTTAAGTAAAATCTGTTTATTTTAATGAGCCATATTTGCTGAGATTTGCAGACATCATTTTTTGCAGTGAACTCACTTATATGCACTCCATTTTATCCCAATTGTATGCAATATTACATATGCCACCCAAAATAATAATCTGTTAAATTAAAAGTATTATTCTGTGTACTATATTTAAATTAATATTTACTATAATATTAATATTTTGTGAAAGCTCTCTTTACAAAGGAAAAGAGTGGGTCACTTAAAGTGTCAAAGAAGGAACTGGAGGACCTGGAGGACCTGAAAGCAACACACACAGATAGCCAGAGACATGAGCAGAGGGTGATGCCAGCAGACATGCCACGCATTCCTCAGCCAGAACATCAATTGGATGACAGCCCTCCAAGGTGGAGTGAGGTTGAGAAAACTGTGAGAAAGGCAAGGACAGCTTCAGCTTCCTCACCAAACGGAGTTCCATACCAACTGTACAAGAATGCTCCAGAGGTCCTTCGGTTCCTGTGGAGGAAAATGAAAGTGGCTTGGAAAAAGCAAACCATCCCAAAAACATGGCGAAGAGCAGGGGGAGTGCTAATCCCAAAGGAAAAGGATGCCTCGAACATCAGCCATTTTGACAAATCAATCTCTTGAATGTTGAAGGAAAGATCTTCTTTAGCATTGTTGCTCAAATGATGATAACATACCTGAAACAGAACAACTTGATTGATACGTCAATACAGAAAGCTGGTATACCAAGCTTCACGGGATGCTTAACATACTAGCATGATATGGCATCAAATCCAGACTGCAAAAAAGGGAAGGAAGAGATCTGCATATCTTATTCCTGGACTTGGCCAATTATTTTGGATCCGTCCCCCATTCTCTCCTATGGACGGCCTTTGAGTTCTTCCATGTGCCAACGACAATAACACATCTGGTCAGAAACTACTTCAAAGATGCGCAATTCTGCCTTACAACAACAGAGTATACAACATCGTGGCAATCATTAGAAGTGGGAATAATGGCAGGGTGTACCATCTCCCCATTAGCCTTTACCATGGCAATGGAATTGATCATTCAAACTTCCAAATGGGTAGTAGGAGGAGACCGTCTGCAGTCTGGACAGTGTCTTCCTCCTATTCGTGCCTACATGGCTGACATGACCACCCTGACCTCAACCATTGCATGTACCAAACGTCTACTGGTAAAGCTTCATGCCAACATAACATGGGCGCGTATGAAATTAAAACCCAGTAAATCTAGAAGCATATCCATTGTCAGAGGGAAACTCGTAGACCAGAGATTCCACATCGATGAAACGGTGTTGGAGATACCAGTTAAGAGCCTAGGGCGATGGTACAATGCAAGCCTCAAGGACTCAGATCAGAGTGACCAAATGAGGAAAGAAACCATCAAAGGCCTTGACAGCATAAGTAATACCTTGCTTCCTGGCAAGCTGAAACTGTGGTGCCTGCAATTCGGATTGCTCCCTCGTCTAATGTGGCCTCTAACAGTCTACGAGGTCCCCATTACCAAAATCGAGAAGCTGGACAGAACAATTCGTTCTTATTTCAAGAAGTGGCTTGGACTCCCGCGATGCCTCAGTAATATTGGTCTGTATGGGAAAAGTGCCCTGGAACTGCCTGTCTCTAGCCACACTGAAGAGTACAAATGCACCAAAGTGACACTGGACATGACCCTGACCAAGTCTCAAGATGCTAAAATACAAGCGCTTCTCCCAGGTTGGCAACTGAGAGGAAGTGGACCCCGCCTGAGGCCATACAGCAAGCAAAATCCGATCTCAGGCAGGGAGACATTGTAGGACAGGTACAAACCATCCCAAAAACATGGCGAAGAGCAGGGGGAGTGCTAATCCCAAAGGAAAAGGATGCCTCGAACATCAGCCATTTTGACAAATCAATCTCTTGAATGTTGAAGGAAAGATCTTCTTTAGCATTGTTGCTCAAATGATGATAACATACCTGAAACAGAACAACTTGATTGATACGTCAATACAGAAAGCTGGTATACCAAGCTTCACGGGATGCTTAACATACTAGCATGATATGGCATCAAATCCAGACTGCAAAAAAGGGAAGGAAGAGATCTGCATATCTTATTCCTGGACTTGGCCAATTATTTTGGATCCGTCCCCCATTCTCTCCTATGGACGGCCTTTGAGTTCTTCCATGTGCCAACGACAATAACACATCTGGTCAGAAACTACTTCAAAGATGCGCAATTCTGCCTTACAACAACAGAGTATACAACATCGTGGCAATCATTAGAAGTGGGAATAATGGCAGGGTGTACCATCTCCCCATTAGCCTTTACCATGGCAATGGAATTGATCATTCAAACTTCCAAATGGGTAGTAGGAGGAGACCGTCTGCAGTCTGGACAGTGTCTTCCTCCTATTCGTGCCTACATGGCTGACATGACCACCCTGACCTCAACCATTGCATGTACCAAACGTCTACTGGTAAAGCTTCATGCCAACATAACATGGGCGCGTATGAAATTAAAACCCAGTAAATCTAGAAGCATATCCATTGTCAGAGGGAAACTCGTAGACCAGAGATTCCACATCGATGAAACGGTGTTGGAGATACCAGTTAAGAGCCTAGGGCGATGGTACAATGCAAGCCTCAAGGACTCAGATCAGAGTGACCAAATGAGGAAAGAAACCATCAAAGGCCTTGACAGCATAAGTAATACCTTGCTTCCTGGCAAGCTGAAACTGTGGTGCCTGCAATTCGGATTGCTCCCTCGTCTAATGTGGCCTCTAACAGTCTACGAGGTCCCCATTACCAAAATCGAGAAGCTGGACAGAACAATTCGTTCTTATTTCAAGAAGTGGCTTGGACTCCCGCGATGCCTCAGTAATATTGGTCTGTATGGGAAAAGTGCCCTGGAACTGCCTGTCTCTAGCCACACTGAAGAGTACAAATGCACCAAAGTGACACTGGACATGACCCTGACCAAGTCTCAAGATGCTAAAATACAAGCGCTTCTCCCAGGTTGGCAACTGAGAGGAAGTGGACCCCGCCTGAGGCCATACAGCAAGCAAAATCCGATCTCAGGCAGGGAGACATTGTAGGACAGGTACAGCAGGGAAGAGGGGGTTTTGGACTTGGGACAAGCCGACCCATATGGTACAAAGCAACATCTGCCCAGAGGAGAAAACTGATAGTAGCTGAGGTCCTGCAGCAAGAGGAAGCAGAGAGCTGCACAAAGGCTGTCTCGCAGACCAAACAGGGACAGTGGACTAATTGGGAAAATCTGGAGTAACGTAAGCTCACCTGGAAGGATCTTTGGGAGATGGAAGGAAGCAGATTGAGCTTCATCATCAGAGCCACCTACAATGTTCTCCCCACACCAAGAACCTAAACCAGTGGATTGGAGAAGATCCATCATGTCCTCTCTGTCAAACCCCAGCAATGCTAAGACATATCCTCGTCGGCTGCAAAACCAGTCTTTCCCAAGGACGTTACACCTGGAGGCACAATCAGGTTCTAAGACAACTGGCGATTATCCTGGAAGGAAGGAGAATCACCACCAATGCCCTCCCTCCTCCAACGACTGGATTCTCAAAAGCCATCGCCTTCGTAAGAGCAGGACAGCTCCCAGTAAAGCAAACTACAAAAATAAAAACAACACTGCTGGACACTGCCCAGGACTGGAAAATGCAGGTTGATCTGGACCAGAAGCTCAGCTTTCCACCTGAGATAATTACAACTAACCTCAGGCCAGACTTGATACTGTGGTAAATCTCACAAAAGTCCTTGTTCATCATGGAACTAACTGTGCCATGGGAGGCTACAATTGGTGAAGCAAATGAACGTAAAAGGCTGAAGTACTCAGACCTAATAGCCTTGTCAGAGGGAAACTCGTAGACCAGAGATTCCACATCGATGAAACGGTGTTGGAGATACCAGTTAAGAGCCTAGGGCGATGGTACAATGCAAGCCTCAAGGACTCAGATCAGAGTGACCAAATGAGGAAAGAAACCATCAAAGGCCTTGACAGCATAAGTAATACCTTGCTTCCTGGCAAGCTGAAACTGTGGTGCCTGCAATTCGGATTGCTCCCTCGTCTAATGTGGCCTCTAACTGTCAAACCCCAGCAATGCTAAGACATATCCTCGTCGGCTGCAAAACCAGTCTTTCCCAAGGACGTTACACCTGGAGGCACAATCAGGTTCTAAGACAACTGGCGATTATCCTGGAAGGAAGGAGAATCACCACCAATGCCCTCCCTCCTCCAACGACTGGATTCTCAAAAGCCATCGCCTTCGTAAGAGCAGGACAGCTCCCAGTAAAGCAAACTACAAAAATAAAAACAACACTGCTGGACACTGCCCAGGACTGGAAAATGCAGGTTGATCTGGACCAGAAGCTCAGCTTTCCACCTGAGATAATTACAACTAACCTCAGGCCAGACTTGATACTGTGGTAAATCTCACAAAAGTCCTTGTTCATCATGGAACTAACTGTGCCATGGGAGGCTACAATTGGTGAAGCAAATGAACGTAAAAGGCTGAAGTACTCAGACCTAATAGCCGAAGCAGTACAACGGGGCTGGCGAACCCAGTTGCTCCCCGTAGAGGTTGGGTGCAGAGGTTTTGCAGCCACGGTAACAACCAGGCTACTGAAGGGGATGGGAGTCAGAGGACAGGCCTTTACGACAAGCAGTTAGGTTGCTGTCAGAGGCTGCTGAGCGAAGCAGCAACTGGCTATGGCTAAAAAGGAAGGATACCAAATGGGCTGCAAAATGACCTAGAGGGGTAAAAGCAGAGGGGAGTGCACCTGGGATACTAGGTGTCGCTGTTGAGCCCTTTGGAGGTGTCATGGGCCTATCAACGAAACACCAAGGAAGAAGGCCCACCTGATGACCCCAATGAAGTGATTACCCCTACTCCCCACTCAAGATGTCAACAAAGTGCCGATTATTCTAAGGGATTGTGCTATCAAGTCCTATACACTCAGCTTTACTGCTTAAAGGCACAATATGTACGATTTTTTTATTAAAATATCCAAAAACCACTAGAACAGTGTTATATATTTTGCTGACTTGTGTACTTACATTATCCCAAATGTTTCGAAGAATGTTCCAGAGAAATAAGCAATTTTAACTAGTGACACGGACCGTGTCTATAGTGTCATTGTGTCGCCTGCCAATGACGTCATAACCGGTTTTGTTTTGTAGAAAACATGGAAACACCAAAGACGCTTTAATGTTGTGTGTTTTAATAGACCGGTGACGACCGCACAGAGTAGCATTATAACAGAACTTTCAAATGTATCTAGTATGATAAAACAGCACTGCTTTTTTTCCCCTCACATACGCACGACCGGAAGGAGTCGAAGCGGTCGACTGTGGCATAATAAAAGCTCCGCTGCTTTCGAGCCGTGTGTTGTGCTCGTTCAGCGGCCTCGTTTCGCTTCGACGGCTTTCAGCCTCACCCTGCTTCATTCTACTACGTTAATAAATCATTAGCTCATCCATGAACATGATTTCTGCCCGAGTCCTCTCAGATTGCATCAGCTGTGGGGATGAAGACGACAACTCCCATGATTCCACACTCAGTCACGGCGTCATCAAACTACGCCTTTGTCTCTTTGTTTATTTTGAAAACGCGCCCTCTAGCGGCGAAAATTACATATTGTGCCTTTAAATGCTTAAAAGCACAGAACATTTTAGACAATTTATTTTGATTTTATTTTACATTTTGATAATGTAATTTGTAATGTAAATTAAACATAAAAGTGAAAAAAATTATTTTCCAAATATTTAAAAATCCAATATTAATATTAACAATTAATATTAATAATTCACAAAAATGGTTAGAACTATGTTTCTGTGTTTCACTTAGGCTATCTTATAGTTTGCTTTTTAAAGATACTTTTTATGTCATAATTTATACTTTCCATCTCATAAATATGACTAAATCTTGTAATTTAATCTGTCATAATAGTGATTTTTCATCTCATAGGCCTAATTATGACCTTTTTTTACTTTTTGTGACTTTCATGTTTAAGAAAGAGAGAGAGATAATTCCATTGCTGCATGTTTTCAACATGAGCCATAATGTAGCGCTGCCAGAGGCGGCGCCTCGGTACTCAACCGTTGCTTCTCTTCCTCGATTAACTCGAGCGCTGCCGGTTGTATTCCCGAACTACTTCGGCAACCCGTTGTAACGGTCGACATGGCGACCGAGGAAATAATCAAGCATTTTCTTAAGAAAAGATGAAGATAGCCGAGAAACAGTAAGAATGAGTGTGTATTTGTTATTTTGCGCTTGTGGTTTGCAGAATAGCGCATTTTTGCGTGCAATATGTGTTTGTTTCTGGGTGTGGACCGCACAATGCTGCTAACTGCTAATCTGATAGCACGTTTGCAGCATTTAGCCGCCCGACTAGCCTTGTGTAGCTTTGGCTTGAGCTGTTTTTCGTGTTTTCAGCCTCGGTACTCAACCGTTGCTTCTCTTCCTCGATTAACTCGAGCGCTGCCGGTTGTATTCCCGAACTACTTCGGCAACCCGTTGTAACGGTCGACATGGCGACCGAGGAAATAATCAAGCATTTTCTTAAGAAAAGATGAAGATAGCCGAGAAACAGTAAGAATGAGTGTGCATTTGTTATTTTGCGCTTGTGGTTTGCAGAATAGCGCATTTTTGCGTGCAATATGTGTTCGTTTCTGGGTGTGGACCGCACACTGCTGCTAACTGCTAATCTGATAGCACGTTTGCAGCATTTAGCCGCCCGACTAGCCTTGTGTAGCGTTGGCTTGAGCTGTTTTTCGTGTTTTCAGTCAGGTTTGGGGCTTAATTGGTGGTTAGTTCGTGCCATGTGCAGTTTTTGGCGTTTTCTTTGTCAGTAATTTGGATTTCAGCCGTGTATTCGATTGAAATAGCAATTGGGTAAGTTAGCCAGTGTAGCTTATTAGCTGAGGTAGCCGAACTGAATGCTGTGTTTACACGGGCCTTCGCTTACAAATATAGCTATTTACAGTAATCCACGTGATTCTGGATTTGCATCTATTCTTACCACATGTCATGTTTCCGCTACATTGTTTTGACAGTGGGTGGATAATAAATGAGTGTTTGGTCAGGTTCAGCGGTTGCCGTTTTACGTAATCGCGGGATCTCTTGTGGTTTAGCCTAAACCGATATTCGTAAGATTGCATATTTCGCCGTTATCCTGTGCTTTACGCTCATTTCATCTCACACACTAGAAAATGTGCAACAAACACCTTTTGGAGTCTGTTTAACTCATTGTCTATACTCACAATCATTGTAAGAAATGAAGACTGTGTTTGCAATTAGCGTATTCAGTAAAGATAGAGACAGGAGCCAGTGAGCATTGTGTTAGCTCGATAGCTAATGGAGATGGACTGTGGAGAACAGAATACATTTTTACCAGTTTTGGTTTATTTTCGTCAGGTAAATGGTGTTAATTTTAACATGTTGCCATCAAACATGCACATATGAGGTTATGCAATGCTTATTCATTCAGAATGGCTTGAACTATATGAAGTTGAGTTTATTGACAGACGAGTTAGCTGTGGGTAACGTAGCCTGTTTACTTGAGGCAAAACACCACAGGTAACTAGAGTAATTAACTAATAAATATCACCGTACTTTTCCCACAGACAGCTGTTTTATATTACAAGCTTTCTGAAAGGTTGTTTAAATATGCTAATTAACTATTATCTAATTGAATATGCACTAATTAGCATACATTACTATTGGATGAAGTGTGGTTCAAAATTCTTTTCATTTTGTTGACAGTTAAAGGATTTTACAGAGAAGATTTTTAATCTTTTTTTATCACTCCATAAATCAGAAAATACTGTCAACAGCCAGAAAAAAAAAAAAAAAATTTTTTCAGGAATAAACTAAGTGAAAAAAAGGCTTAGTAAATGAGAAGAAAAAAAATATTTTTGAGAGAATGTCCTTTAATGATATTTATTGTATTTGAAAGTTTTCTTTCCATTATTCTGAAAGATGACATCTTATGGAAGAAGAATAGCCAAAATCTCAAAATTGACCCGTGCATGGAAAAACAGTGGTTTTGCCTGTAGTGTCTTGCCTTGCTGATCAGCTCAGCTCAACTCAATGCTTTTCAGAAATTAAGTAATGCTCCTGCCTCAATAGGTTTTAATCAATTTATTCTTATAATAAATGTTTAAACTGTAGTGTTTTTGTTAGTTTTCTTGTTTGTTTGGGTAGCAACAGCTGCCAGACGTGGTTGATCTACACTACGCCAGTTGGTTCCTGTGTTTTACGGTGTAATCGTGTTGATTAATAATGTGCATCATGTGAACCCACCACTAAAGATAAGATATACTATTTTCTATTTTCCATATTTGTCAGATTAATCATCAACTGCATCTTTTGTTCCAGGTTTCAGGTTTCACACCATGTGATGATCACCCGGGACGTGTGAACTTAAGAACTCCTGTGTTCAGAAGATTTTTTGATTCCAGTGGAATCTTTCATTTTTTTTCCATCTATTATTCCCTTTTTGTTAAATGACACACCCGATCACAGTGCTGAAACTGGTATTAATGTGGAGGAGATGATCAGTTCACGTGCTGCATCTGCTGCTACAGCGATCTGTCACTCCACATTAAACTGCGCTAAAACGGCATTTATTGTTTGAATACTGCAATACAATGGACAGAATTTGAAATCTGAAACTTTGTTTCATATTAAAAGTACCAAAGCACAATGCTTATTGCGATATATTGGATGGGAGGTGCCCTTCAACGGTCCATCCATTAACTGAAAACAGGCTAGACTAATCGATTCTTGGGATTTAAGAATCAATATCGTTCCATAAAAATGAGAATCGATTAATATCGAGATATCGATATTTTTTACCCAGCCCTAGTATATACCTGGTCTGCATTTTGCTGGGGAAAACAAGCAGTGTCTTTAGTGCCTTCATATTTTTCCAGATACTCCAAAGCAACTGATAAAAGTTTGAAAAAGCGATCTTCCACACAATTAAGACATTTATGTGTGATGTTGCTTTGCCATTATAAATCGCCTGCAAAAAAAGAGAGTGAGATGTGAGCGACTATTTGGGAAGAGAAACGAGTGATTCCATGTGTAGTCCGATTTCCCATTCGTGGGAAGTCCGGTGACTAGATTGTAAGACAGAATACAAAGACGACATGGCTTAATCCAAATGTATGGGCTCATGTACCCCTCAGTCAGCACAAATCCAGATGTTTCTAACTTCGCAATATTAAGTTGCTAAACTGTTATTTCTTTTGTAAACAGAGCTTTGTACTTAACTTGTGTGCAACCGCTATTATTATTTATTTATTGCATACCATCGCCAGTGGTATCCTGCCACTGCGGTGGTGCGGTTGTCTCACTCACCAGCGCAGCCCTAAGCATAACCACAGTTTTTCAGATCACTGTGTGCTTCATTTAAGTTGTCTTTTTTCTCAGGTGCCCAAACAGCAACCTGTGGTGTTCACTACATGTCCAGAGGACACCAAGCATTATGATGAGGCACGGCAGTGTGTTGAGGAGCTGGCCCTCTACCTCAAACCCCTCAGCAGTGCACGAGGTAACAGACATGCTCTTAAAAGTAGTCACCTTTTTTTTATAGTCTAAATTAAAGAAAATTGAAAAAGTTTACCAAATGTAATAATCGGCATTCAATTAATAAATGTTGAGTTTTATAAAAATATTTAAATTTCACATTATTCAGTTTTATATGTTTTATGACCGTTTTAATAATATTAGGGCTGTATAATATTAAAACTATTTAAAAATCATAATAAAGCATAGTGCTGTTGTGAATTCACAAAGGCTGTGATTCAATTAAATAAATATTTGCGCTGCGGGTTTAATGTGTGGTTTATTTATGTGTGTAGGTTCTGTGCATCTCAGAGCGGCTCCGTACACAGTAAATGCTGTTCCACATGAACTGTTATTATTTACATGTGCGGACCGTCTCAGACTTCATCTTTGCATATGGTGCACATGTGGTTGCCGCAAGCCCGCCCGCCGCGCCGTTCTCAAGCCCACCGGCCGCAGCTCACTCAAGCCGGCCTCCGCTCACTCTAGCCCCCGGCCTCTGCTCACTTTATCCCCCGGCCTCCGCTCACTCTAGCCTGCCATGTGTGACGCTGTGTTTCATTGTGAAAGCGAAACTACTTTGTTTAGCCTTCCAAAAGAGGACATGACTAGAAATCAGTGGTTAAGTTGTATTTACAACACTGTT
>NW_015546155.1:526676-552893 GCF_001515605.1 Sinocyclocheilus anshuiensis | reverse complement strand
ATTTGCCACTGACGATTCAAACGCGAGTTTTGAGCAGTGTAGAGGCAGCGTTTGTAGTTTGTCATTTCTCCGATCACAAATGCAGACATGGTTTTATGTTTACGCAGCGCGATACAATGCAACGCGTAAAAAAACAGTATAAGTAATTATAATCCGTAATTATGTCCCAACTGGATGCAACAAATGCCTCATTTATAATGGGTTTTCATGTTTTTGTCTCGTCGCTCCGGCCGGGACACGGCATCACAGTATGGTAAGGGGCGTAACATTTCCGTCACACGCTTGAGGTATTTGGCCAATCACAACGCACTGGATAGCTGGCCAATCAGAGCACACCTCGCTTTTCAGACCGATGAGCTTTGTAAAAATCGACGTGTTTCAGAAAGGCGGGGCATAGAGGAGAAACAATAATGTACAGTATGTGGAAAATAATGTATTTTTTTAACCTTAAACCGCATAAACACATTTCATTACACCGAATACACCAAATAATGTTCTTTTTTAGCAACATCATATGACCCCTTTAAACAAACAGGTAACAAATAAAGAACATAAATATAGAAAGCATAAAACATTCTAAACCACCTGAATAAAAAAAGCTTTGCTACTTTAGTGTAGTTTAGTACAACCAGTTGAGCAGAACAACACTGCAGTGTAGAAAACAGTCTTTCAGCATTCTACCAACACTAATATTAACAATACATAAAATAGATTTAATGTCATACGTAAAGTCTTTTTAAAGTTTTAAACCAAACGTAAATAAACCACAGGGCAGTCTATATCAATTTTGCATAAATGTAATCATTAATTTATTAAATACATCATTGCAATTGCAAGTCGATCTCAACTGGCATGTTATATCAGAGTTATTAATAGTATTTTTGTCTGTCTAGATTATGAAATGCCTGCTTTCAGAGCACTGTTTTTATCTATGTGCTTACACAGAATATGTACTTAAATCGCGATCTCCTGCGGAGATCATTTCCACAGAACTGTAATTACTTGGATGCTTATTAACGAAATAAAGGTTATATAGAAAACGTTAATGTAATTTAGGCAGTCTTGAGCGAGTTGAATCAGAACATAAATAAATAATTTTCTGTAAAAAAAAAATCCCTATAAATTAAAAAAATGCAGTCGACTCCGCTCGCACCAACCGGAGGGGGAGGGGTCGTGTGACTCTCTACGCTCTTCGCTGCACACAACTGAGGGAGTCCTGCACTTTCCGTCTTTGACGACACGTAAAAAAAACTGTGCATACCGCAGGAATGTTATAACGGAAAATTTTAGTGGTTTTGAAATGGACTTTTCCAAACCACGGTATACCTTGAAACCGGTTATCGTCCAATGCCTATTGAGGAGTAACTTTATGGATTGCATGACTCTCCTTGAGTTTACCTCTTTCTCAACGGCAAGCTTAAACAGCATATCAATCAATTATGTAACGCATCTCATTTGTGCATTATTGGCTGATATGTTAAATAAAGCATATCAGTTAAAGCAAATCAAGTTACTTTAACTGTAAACGCCGTGTTGACTCGTCTCTCTTTAAGATGCAGTGCCGTAATGGCGGTCTTGTGTGCAATTCTCAAAGTGCTCACAAGATGGTGCATATCGTAAATCCGATATTACAAAACTGATATCCGATCATGGAAAAATGCTTACATATCGGGAAAAAAATGGTAAAACCGATTATCAGTCCATCTCTACTTACATAGTTGTGATGTAATGAAAGTGTGCGACAGAACTTTTCTTCCATATTGTGATGTATATCTGAGTGACACAGATTATCCAAAATGGAAAAAAAAAGTAGGGAGGTGACTTGGTTCTATCCTTCAGTGGATGTGAAGAAAGTGGTGGGGTTTCAGTGGACTAAATGATTGGAGAAATACAGCATGTCACCAGAAAGAAGACTGTAATTTCACCAGAAGATTGAGTCATGACAATTAAAAAAAAAAATATGGGCTCACAATCTTTTTTTTTATTTTTTATTTTTTATTAGCTGCTTTGATTTAATTGTTCACTGTAAGTTCAATTAGATACATTAAAAAAAAGGGTGAATTTTCTTCTCATGCCAACTTTAAGCCAGTATAATGGGAATGGGCAAGTAATTGATGCATATTTTTGGCTATATCTAGGATTGGGGTTGAGTAATGCTGCTCAGAGCATGCTGAGCCGCCCCATGCAGAGGAAGCTGGTGACTCTGGTGCACTGTCAGCTGGTGGAAGAGGAAGGACGGGTCAGGGCCATGCGGGCAGCCCGTTCTCTGGGTGAAAGAACTGTTACTGAGCTCATTCTGCAGCACCAAAACCCCCAGCAGCTCTCCTCCAACCTATGGGCTGCTGTCAGAGCCAGAGGCTGCCAGTTCCTGGGCCCTGGTAAGATAACACTAAGCCTGTTCACACCAACATGAATGGTCATCGCAAAAATTCGGTCTTGTGGAAGTTCTAGTGTCTTATATGTTGGCCTTTTTTATCTACAGCCATGCAGGAGGAGGCACTAAAGCTGGTGCTGTTGGCTTTGGAAGATGGATCCGCTCTTTCCAGGAAGGTTCTGGTCCTCTTTGTGGTCCAGAGACTGGAACCAAGATTTCCTCAGGCCTCCAAAACCAGTATTGGACATGTAGTTCAGCTCCTCTACCGTGCCTCCTGCTTCAAGGTAGGTACCCTTTATTGTGCACTTGAACTCATCTGAGCTTTTCACAAGCATCTTATGAGATGCTTATCTTATGAGTTTTTTTTTTCTCGGTTTTGTTTTCTAATTCATATTCAGATTTGTTGGGATTCTGTTGCTTTTAATGTGCAAATTAACTTTTTCATCACCTCAACAGCTTATTTGCAATAACATTATCAGCTGTAGCTCTGAGGTTTCAATTGAATCTCTTATGTGTTGTAGGTGACTAAGCGAGATGAGGATTCATCACTAATGCAGTTGAAAGAGGAATTCCGCACGTATGAGGCACTTCGGCGGGAACACGACTCTCAGATTGTTCAAATCGCAATGGAGGGAGGGCTCCGCATCGCACCCGATCAGTGGTCTTCTCTGCTGTATGGAGACCAGTCTCATAAGTCTCACATGCAGTCCATCATTGACAAGGTATAACTGCCGTCTGTTTGCACGGCTTGAGAATTTCATGCACTCTTTCAAATGGCATAAATAGTATTGTGTTTCAGAATAATGGACAAAGGGAATACTGTTTGTCCTTCAGCTGCAGACCCCAGCATCATTTGCTCAGAGCGTGCAGGAGCTGACCATCGCACTGCAGAGGACGGGTGACCCTGCCAATCTCAACCGGCTGAGACCTCACCTCGAGTTACTCGCTAACATCGACCCCAGTCCAGGTTTGCTAAGACAGACAAACCTAAGATGATGACTGAGCATCTGAGAAACTGAATTAGAGCTTAGCGGTATGACCCGTGCTGGCAAAATGACTCTGAATGCACACAGGCTAATTACGAGCTACAGGCAAAACGAGTGAAAAATATCAATTTTGGTCGAATTTGAGGTTTTCACAAAAATGAGATCATTAAACCCTTGTCTAGTGATCCCAATGAAACGCATAGTTATTAAACAACTAAAATGTTCTTTATTTGTACTTTTTCTGAGACGTCTACCTCCTTTGTTTTGAAAAGTTGCGTTTGTCCATCGGAAGCAAACCACTTGTGTCTGATGTTTTGGTTTTAGTTTTGAATAGAACATGCAGGAACGAGAAAATAAAGTGCGGGACTTGATTAATGTTAAAAGAGTTAAGAGCAATAAGCCGCAAAAAGGATCTTACTCGCGCTGACTGACACGTCCGAAGCGTGCGCACAAAGACAGAGCGCAATCCCGATATACACATACACACAGAATTGCAGTATTTCAAAATATCTGTCTTGGCAAATATTCACATAAACATAATCTGTTATGTTTTAAGTGAACTTTTGGTTAACTGTTAGTGAAAAACATCTGATGTGTAACATTATATTAGATCTGTATATTACAGTAGGTCTTAATATATAGTCCGTTTGTTTCATTATTGTTAATCAAACAATAAAAGAAAAGAGGGAATCACTAGTGCTCTCGATTGAACTGCTTTATTTGTAATGAATACACTGAAGACTATACAGTGATTTTTACATTTGATTATTTGTTTTTCTTACTTGAATGATTCTGTTTAGATGTAAAATGTGAATTTTTCTTATATTTGTTCACTGCTTATTTGCATCTTTGTTCTTAATTTTAATAACAATGATAAAATAAGAAAATATATTATAAATAATATAGCAATTATTAAGAAAATAATTGGAGAAAAAGAAGCATCATGCTGCATTGAGAATCATTTATAGTTGAATCATTACATTCTGAATCGTAATCGAATCCTGAGGCAAGTGAAGATTCACACTTCTAGTCGCAATAATGTCTTCGATGATTGGTTATTTGGTTGGACCATTTTTGGGTGAACTAACCCTTTAAGGGCACCTCAGTCATGGGTATTGAACATGGACAGTTCCCACCGGTACTGAGACTAGAACCTGCGGCCTTCGATTACAAGTCCGACTCTCTAACCATTAGGCCACAACTGCTCCTATTTTACAGTAAAATAGTCAAAACATTTTACAGTAGAAGGCAGTTTTTTTTTATTGCAATGCTACACAATATTAGTGTTTTTTCTGTATATTTGATCAAATTCAGCTTTGCCGAGAATAAGAGACATCTTGTGACAAAATGTGAATTTTGTAATATAATACAATATAATACAATATAATTGTAATATAATACAATAATATAAAAATGTAGGATATATTTGCGGCGTTTTTAGGGTGTCTGATATATACTGTGAAAATAAATTTGTATGAAATTACTCATACTGTAATTTAAAGTTTAAGGTCATACCACCCACCCCTAGAGTGAATTAGTAACATCTGTACCTGTTCTGTTCTGTGATGTTTTGTTTTGATTCATCTTTATTCAGATGCTCCTCCTCCGACCTGGGAGCAGCTGGCGAAGGGGCTGGTGGGGGTAAAGACGGTGGTGCACGGCCTAGTGGACTTCATCCAGAACCACAGCAAAAAGGGTGCCGACACGCAGCAGCCTCCACAGCACAGCAAATACAAGACGTACATGTGCAGAGACATGAAACAGAAAGGAGGCTGTCCCAGAGGAGCTAGCTGCACCTTCGCCCATTCTCAGGAGGAGCTGGAAAAGTGAGTGCCCTTGTAACATCTTGCATATCTGGTTAGTGTTAAACCAAAAACGTGCTTAACAATCAGAATCTCATTTGCTGTTCGCTCTGCAGGTACCGTAAAATGAACAAACGTCTTGCTGCGCGAGTGCCCTGCACCCCTGGCCTGCTGCCTGAGGAGGTGGTCCCGCTGGAGCATGGGCGAAAGGCCTCTACACTTACCAACGGGGCCCCTCTTCCCCAGCTCATCCCCAGAGGCACAGACCCCTCCACATATGACCTCTTACTCAAGCCCAAGATGGATGCCACTAGCCTGAGCGCTCCTGGGTCGCCACCCGACACGTAAGCCTTTGCTTCTCAGTTTGAGTTCCCTGCTTTTCTGTCAGTATCTGAATTGTTTTGAGTGCAAGACCAACAGCAAAAGTGCTGAGATGGTGAGAAGTGCTTAATGGGTTTGGCTTTAACAGGAAGGAACAACGTAATTTAGCACCAACTCATTTCTGCCTCTTGTCTCTCTTAAGTTTGGATAAATCTAGCTTGGCCCTGACGTCCCACCCTGTGCCTCACCCCAGGGCAGAGCACTTACCCATGTCCAAACAGGTGCCAGTCATGCCCAGAGGTGCGCCACAGATGTATCCACAACAGCAGCCCGAGCTCTTCTATCCAGAGCCCACCAGACCTACTCCCTCAGGATCTCAGTATGATGCTCAGTACCCAACAGGTGATTGGATTTGCTCATATGGATGGTTTCTGGTTGTGAAAGTCTTCTGCTCTCAAGATTCTTGGAGCTCTTTAATGCCATCTAATACTGTGTCCTAACCAGGTAATTTAAAAAAAGGTGTAAAAGATGAATGCTGGGTATTGCCGACCAACCGATTTAAATAAACTAGGCTAATTTGTTAACATGTATGCTAAATAATTAACTTGAATATATCAGTTGATGTTTGTCTTAGCTTGGTGTTACTGAATAGCTGTAGATTTTTGTTGAGGGAATTAGGTCTATTTTTAATTTTCAGTTTAATTGCAGATTTATTATTTGTATTAACAGATAAAACAATAAAATGCTAAAAACTGAAAAGTGAATTCAGGCAATCGCAACATTATAATGTAAATAATGAATAATGGATATTCATTTAGAGATTTGCTTAAGGGGATAGTTCACCGAGAAAAAAATAAATAAATCAAATTGATGATAATTTACTCACCCTTAGGAAAATCAAGATGTAGGTAACTGAGCATTTGACAGTGCAAGCGCAAATCTTCTTAATTGGCCTATTTTCTTTGCAGTGTGAAAGTAGATTAAAACAACTCTTGACTGCATGCAAACACTCGTGACAGTCTAAATCAATGTTTTGTCAGCCATTCATTCAAATCAAAATATTTATTACACCAATTTTTTTAACTAAATATTTGTCTCGGTGTGTCATAATGCTCATAACCTTTGTGTTCTTACAGGCAACCCCTACCCATACCAACCTCCACCATATGTCCCTCCCCGCTATATACGTAATCCCCCTCCCCCGGGCGAGTCTGCAGTGCCACCTTACCCAGAGCCCTACCCGGGTTACATCCCAGATCGCCAATATCCAAGCCACCACTCTGGTCCCCCTTTCTCATCCCACACATATGCACCAGCCTCCCATTACAGTCGCAGACATGGACACTATCCTGTACCCCCACCTCAGTTTGCCCCGCCCAGAGACGACTTGGTCAGGATGAGCCCAGTTCCTCTGGACATTCCACCAGCCGCTATGCCTCCACCTCCAGCAGGGGCTGCAGGTTCTCTGTACCACCCCCAGGAAGCGTCATCCAGAGACAGATACCCACCGGAGGGGTACTATCCTCCTGGACCGCACCCCAGCCAAATGCGGTCCCACATAGGAGTGAGTTCTGTTCTTCTTGAGGTTTTTGCATGCTAAACAGTAGTTCCCCTTGCTTGACATGCATGCCTATAACATTTGTTGTTTACAAATAAGTTTTATTTAATGAACATGATTTTAATATTATGTTTAGTGATCAAACAGGAATTGTGTGCGTTCAAAAAGAACAATAAGTTTCCAGGTGCGTAGAACAAAAGGGAGAGAGTTTTCGTCCAACAAGTCGCTGAATTAGTCAGCTCACTGACATTTTTTTTCCAATCAGACCAAAAAAGGTCTCTCAAAAATATAGTTTTTATTTTCCATATGCAAGAAGTGAAAAAAGTGACAAAGTGCAAAGTGTATTAAAAACAGACCAAAGAGCAGACGTTCAACCCATGCTTTCTTCAGTGCTCATAAGGCAAAAAAAAAGCAACAGCACACTTATATAGGCACAATTGCAAATTCTTGACAGCTGATCTTAATCAGTGAGGGATAATTGTCATGCCAACAATTTCCCTTTACAAAAAACATGCAATATCCATCTCTTCATTTAATCCAGTCGGGTTTAATATGTTTAGTATAATATTTATTGCTATTTTTCCAACACATTGACTTTTTAATATAATTAATACAAAAAATATAACTTGAAGTTAGTAATAGCTTTTATTTTAATTTTTACAGCTTCCAAGAAAACAATATAGTAACGTATTATCATTATTATATGATGTATGGATGTGTGTGCGCGCTCAGGTCCTTTGAATAATGTTAGCAGATTTAAATTTTAATTCTAGTTATGGATTAGTAAATGCTGACATTAACATTAATTGAAATTACTAGGATTAATAAATGCTTTAAAATAGGGCTGCAACAACTAATCGATGAAATCGATAATGAAAATAATAGACAACGAATGTCATTATCGATTAGTCGTGTCTACCCGCCACGCACGGAAAACTTCCGCCAGTCACGTCAAATTACAGCAGTGAATAACGCATTTCTATGGACGAATGCATCTAAAAATAGCGGATGAATCAGAGTGAGCTGCTGCGGGAAAGATGCGTGATCCAAGCTGCCCGAAACATGAGAATGCTTTATTTTAAACTTCAAGCTAATGCATTAGTGTGATGTTTAACATGGCTTGCCCTGCCAGGCGCTTTGATAGATGCATGTGCTGTTTAATGTGTGAGATATGTTTCCTCAGCGCATAAACTGCATTTTACGGTAATATCCTTTACTGTTAATGTTACATATTCTGGTGAATGTTTCTATTTTGCATGAAGGCTCGTCCTGACAGTCTGCGTTAAACTTCAGACTTCACTGAACGAGCGCAGAGGTGTGCATGTGCGTCAAACAGACAGAACACAGTAAAGAGGGAGAAAATAAGTATTCAGTGCAATAATATAAATTTTGCTGATATATTTGTTATTGGACGTTAAATTTAGGTTTAAAAGTCAACATGTAATTCAAGTATGTTATGATAGTAACTGTAAAGGGATAACAGAGTGTGATTGAATATAAATGTAAGACGTTACTTACATTTACAGAATAAAGAAATGACAGTAACAGGTTACTGTGTTCAGAGTGAATGTGTGTGTGTTCCAGCAGAACATTCCTCTTATCTATTAACACGGAGTTTGTGTTTTTCTTTACTATCTTCATCATTATTATTTCCATTTTTAATTTAGGGAATTAAACTGTCCTTTGTCAGTTTGTCTGTTTAAACTGTCCATTTAAACTGTGCTTTATAACTCTTTTACACATAATGTATAGCATAGAGATATATTCACCATACAGTATGTTTTCATAGCATTCAGTTGGTACATTTGTTTGAAGGACAGCATTGGGCAGGATGTGAAATAGTGTGTTTTGTCAATTTAAAAAAAAGAGGCTTTTTATACGATTAATCGAAAAAATAATCGGCCAAATTAGGGCTGGGCGATATAGCTAAAAAAATTATCAACGATATAATGTTTCATATCGTTCGGTATCGATAATTATTGACATTTTTTATAACCTTTTTTAAAACAAAAAGCAATAGAAAAAAATTGCTAAATTTAACCACTGTATTTATAATTATCACAATTTGAGACAAACAACAAATATTTTTTGTTTTAACAATCAAACACAATCAAAATTAAACAAATATCTAATTTCTAATGTTTTATATGCAGATTAAATAGGTCTTTATTGTATAGGTCTAATTGTCTCCCGAGGGCGCAATGAGCAAAATAATGCAGCGCACTTAAATTGTCAACGCAAGGAAGTAACATTATAAAAACGTGCATTACGTCTAAATTAACTCAAATTATATAAAATATAATTTCGTAAATTGCATAAGTCCGTCTAAAAAATGCGCTGAATATACTTTCTGTGTGAATGGCTTGGTTTCGGTTTTAACCCATTCAAGATCTTCTCCGCATTGAGCTTCTAGAGTTCTCTAATATTTTGAATGCATAACGCAGCAGCGGCGCATCTGGTGGGCTAGACTAACAAAACATTAAAATGCAACAAAACGTCACTTACATCACCGCATCTCGCGCACCCTGATGCACACTTAACATTCAAATGCAAATGTTTATTTTAAATTCGACTAATATTCATTCTTTATTCACAATCTCCTCATCACAGGCAGGCACAGCACTCATTTCAGCATGTGTTCGTGTTTGTGTGTGCTGTCTGCGTCACTCATAGTACGTGCCTGTATCGTGCGCTATATCGAACAATTTTTCGATCAATATCGAAGAAGGTGTAACGTCGATAAATATCGATACCGTTTTATCGCCCAGACCTAGGCCAAATAATCGATTATCAAAATCTATATAGCAGCCCTACTAATGTTAACATATGGAAACATGCTGTAAATTTAGACAATTTTAAGAGTCATTACCTTTTTTTTTTACGTTTTTTTAAGTCACTTGACTTGAGCACTTGTTGCACCTCAACCAACTCTAGTCAGTTAATCAGTGTAAATCTCCCAATCTGATTTATATGTTCGCCCCCAGCAGGACCCGTATAGCCGCTCTCAGCCTAGTCTGGATGACTTGCATCGCAGGCGCAAAGAGCTGCTTGTCCAGCTAGAGGAGAGAAAAGTCATCTCTCCTCCCCCCTTTGCTGCCTCCCCGACTCTCCCTACACACCCGTTCCCCAACGACTACCCTCGGGAGGTGAGTCCTGAACAACATCCTGCTGTCCTTCATGGATCATGAATATAGTGCTCAACATTGCTCTTTTTCATTTTTGAATTCTGAATGTCTGCAGTATTTGGAGGACGGCTCTAAAGCCTTTGGAAGTCGGGAGCCGGACTACGCTGGGCAGTATTCCCCCTGGTCATGTGACACCATAGGATCATACATTGGCTCCAAGGATGCTAAACCAAAAGATGTCGGTAGTGCTGTGGAGATGATGGCAAGTGATCTACCTCATGCTTTGTGTTTCCGTACATCAGATAAGACTATCAATAACAGAGGTTTTATTTGTCGTTTCCTTCCTGTACTGTCCTACAACAGAATGCAGAGGGGAAAGTTCTCTGTGAACCTCCACTGGACACCCAGCGGCGCTCTGCAGAAGCCAAAGACGACGATCCCATCATTCCCTTTGGTCCTCTGCCCACAGTGTCTCCTTTTGGTGCCATTTCACGTACCTCTAAAACGGGTTACCAGACCACTGTGCCTGTACAGGCCATAGCATCCTCACAGGCCTCGGGCTCCAAACACATGACCATGACAGGTGACTGGACATCTTTATAATACCTAATACTTAGTCATAAATAGGAATAGGAACTTGCCTGAAAGGTTCCATTAATAATTCTTAGTACCTTTAGTACTTTCGTGATTTGTTATAACCGATTCATTTAAAAATCTGCTCATAATTTGTTAATGAAATACTATTGGAGTATTTTAGTATGGCCTGACTCTGTAAAAGTGCATTAGTTCAAACCAGGGATATTATCGTTAACTAAAACCGTAAATAAAACTACAACCATATTTCAGCTACCCAAGGCAATGGTTCTCATTTTTTATTTAGTTTAAGTGAAGTAAACGAAATAACTTAAAAATAACTGAAATAACTAAAACTAAATGAAGTAAAACTAATAAATAAAAGTTAATGAATACTATATAAACATCTTTAAAAAAATACAAAAACTTTAGCTTTGGAATTGGACATTAAAATGTAAAAATAAAATCTGATTCAATATTAAATAAATATAAGCAAAACATTATTCAATGCTTTTTACTTTTGCATTTACTTCTAGATTTAAGTTGCTCATTAAGTTGCTCAAGCAAGTGGCAAAACATTTAAATTACCTTTCTTACGTTATCACAAACTTACCATTGACAGAAATAGTCAGCTCTACTGCCTTTCCTTTTGCATTGAAATCTTTATTACAAGCAATCCTGCCGTTCATGAAGAACTTTGTTTTGCTACCTCCACGAGTGCCATCTGTTATTGCCTTATCTAAAAGTGCTCTTTCCCTTTAAACCTAGCCAAAAAGCCATATGTGTTGACTGTGAAACACAGTAGACTTTAATAATATGCATTTATGATGTAATTACTACATTTTCGTGTCAATCCATGTTCATATTTACTGCAAAAAATGCGGAAACTCCTGGAACGCACTGCCGCACCGCAACGGTGTGCAGTGTGAATGCTTTAATCCATTAACATGAGCACGGAAAAAATACGCACCACATATGCACTGCAAACAGAGTAATGTGAACCTGGCATTATGTGTGTGCGCTGCGAGTGTGCATGAGCGCTCAGTCTCCAGTCTCCGCGCGAGCGCTGAATGGTTAAACACTGGCAAGAATTAAAAAGAAATGCAATTTATAAACTTTAGTGGCGATGTGACACTGCCTCGATTGTGCAAGTGACAATTCCTGTGTCAACTGTGCAGAGTGCAGCTCGCTTATAGACAGAGGCGATGTGTGGTGATTTTAAGCCATTTGCGTATTTTGAGAGAGAGAACGCGCACGGTGATTCACTCACGCTGTTTGAGAAATTACGTCTCACACAAGGTTTTCAGATTATTTTATAAGTTAATGAAGAAATATGAAGGTGAGTACCTCACCTTCAGCATTATAATTATTTCACCTGCGCCGGACAGAGACTGAGACAGTGCTGCTGCATGTCGTGCCAAACCTCTCATCAGCTTGAGATCGGTCTTTTTAGAGACCGCCGATCAAACATCCCAATGTGATTATCGGCCGATAGTGATCGGTAGCTGATCAATCGGAGCACCCCTAATTTAAGGTGCAGTCATATTTACAGTTGTTCTGCAAATTTCATGGGCAAAATCTAGTCACTTCAAAAGGAATCCATTTGTTTAGGAATTTTCGGCCAAAGATTTCCACACATAGAATCTGGAATACAAAATCACAATTTTGCCCACAGAATTTTGCAGACATTTCACTAATGTAACTGCACTTTTAGACTTTCATTCTTCAACAGTTGTGGAAACATCATTTTGTTTTTGGTAAATTGTTTTCTCCTCACAGCAGACTATCCATATGGAAACCACAGTGGATGGGGAGGAGCGTCGTACCCTCAGCACCAGAGCATTAACTCTCAGGGACACTTCAGCGAGCGGTACTGAACTTTGCCTTTTACACTTCCAGAACAGAACAAGAAAAGATGCATCATGGCAATACTAGAATTTTCAATTAAAATATAATTGAATTGTTTTTCGTGTTTTTGCCAGTCTGCCAGTGTCTGCCCCTGACCGCGAGCAGCTCAAGATTGAGCTCCAGCAAGTCAACCAACAGATCAGTCAGCAGACACGCGGCATGGAGGTGTGTATGAAATCTCCATCCAAATTCATGACTCACAACGTACAGCCTTATATTCATGTATTCTTATTCATATAGTCTTATATTCAGTAGTATTAACAAACCTCTCGCGTGCACACACAGGCGTGTGCGCTGGCATCTCAGCCTGCAGCTGGAGTGAAGTGGTCTTCAGGTGGCACTGTGTCTAGTGAGCAGCTCAGCCTGGAGCTTGATCACGTAGAGCTGGAGATCAAAAAGAGAACCCGTGAAATCACCATTGTGAGTCAAACGGCCACCGATAGTGATTTATTTTCCTTGAGGTTATTTTTTTGTACAAGTGTTCATATATTCTCATATGACTAGTCTAAGCTAATTGAACATGTTCCTATGATTGAAGGAGAACCAGGTGGCCCATGAATACAAGCTGAATGCCGCTGAGAATGGGCAGACTAACCATAAAGCCCAGCTGGAGGAGCTCTCTTTAGCATTGGGGTGAGTGGGGAAAGAGGCCATTCACACACAACACGGTTTTGCATTTTATTACGCTACTTTTCCATTGTTTTTCTCTATAAACATGCACTAGACCAGGGGTGTCCAAACCTGCTCCTGGAGGGCCACTGTCCTGAAGAGTTTAGCTCCAACCCTGATTAAACACACCTGAACCAGCCTTCCAAGGTCTTCAGACTGACTAGAAACAGAGAGTGCGTCTCAGTCAGCTCCTTAGTTCAGTGATCAGGGAGCCGGCCAATTTAAGGAATTTCAATCGTGAAATACTTCCAGTTAACTGGAATGTTCACTCCCTGAAAAATCCCACAATGCACTGCAAAAACTATGGAACACTAATACTTACTATGCTCCCTTACCAGAAATTACATCACATGAAACAAAACACACAAGCCAACTCAAATATAATGAGATAGAAGGTTTGAAAAGACAGTTTAATTTTAATTTCACTGCCCTGTCACATTTCTATATGGAAAAAAGTGCGTTCTGTCGGAACGGCCCCTAACAAACAAATGCTTTTCCTCTAAAGAACTGGCAGATATCTAATTAGACTAAATGTCACCTTAAAGGACTCAGTCCTGTTGAGTACTGTTAGAAGTTATGTTCATATGTGAATATTTCCATTTTGCACAACTGGTATTACACTACTTTTATTTGTAATGCATCATGTATCAAATTTTGTCTACATAAGCGCAGACTCTGGAAGTAAAATAAACTTAAGTACATTCATGTAAGCTTAAATGTGAATTGAATTGTTAAGAGCTGTTGATTAATTTACTGTCAGTTTAGTTAGCTAAATTAGCTGAATTAAAAAAAAAAAGTTCAATTTAGTTAGCTGAACCGAAGCCTGATTTTAATTCATTTAATTTATCACCTAAATAGTCGATTAATCTTTCTAATAATGGTTAGATTAGTCAATTATCAAAATATTCGTTATTAGCCTGTATATTTAAGATTACATTTAAAATTTTAAATTAATTATAAGTAAACTTATAATGTAGTAATTAATTATGTACACTTAATGTTTAGACAATTTGAGAGAATTACTGAAAATTGAGAATATTTAAGTAATCAAAATGCAGCCCATAGATTGAACCTAGATCTCCATTCTACATCTGTTCACTATTACACTGTGACTTGTTAGTCTTGTTAGGCTCAGCAGTCTATTCCCTCAGGCTACCATCAGCAAAGACCTAAAACAGCCCCTTTTGTTGTCTGTGTTCATGTTGCTCTGTTAGCCAGTAGGCATGTTTGAGTAATGTTTCCACAAAATACACTCCTCTCTCTGAATGTTCTCCTCTTCTTTCCATCAGTGAGGTGTCTAATGGATCCAGTGGCATGAAGCCAGCCAGTAGTATGGGTGGATCTATGCTCTCGCTGACCAATAAGACGTCTTCTCTCACCCTCTGCTCCGCTGACCAAGCAGCGAGTAGCTCAGACCTTCAAAAGAATGGTGTTGTTCACTCTTGCTCTTAAGAGCGTATTCACACTCACAGACACACATATAACACACACACAGACAACCTACACACACACACACACACACACACACACACACACACACAGAGACAACCTCTCCAGAGGTCAATATTCCTTCTCAGAGGGCTTTGAAATTAATCTCTTGACTAATTCGAACCAGTTTCAAGAGACACAAGATGTGTTTTTAATATTCAGACAGAGCTGATATGAGGGACACACACACACCTGCATGCTGCTACATGCATGCACCGACACAGACTTCTGTTTTATTTAGAAAAATGAGCAGTATCTGCCGTGATATAAATTTTCTTTCTTTTTGTTCTGTGAATGAGCTTTTTGTTTTAATGACTTCTCATCGCCTGGAAACCAGGGCATCTGAATAATGCTTACTTTGTTGTTTTCCCTCTATATCAAGAAAGAACAGTCAACCCAAAGCTAGCACAGACAGGATGACACAAACTAGTGGAATCAAAATGAGAATCGAGCGCACTATTTTTAGCATCGGGGCTAGTTGCTGATTGTGCAGTCGGGGCTCTGTGGAAATGTTCAACTCCCTGGATCTCTGCAGCCTTGAATATGATCTGACTCGCCAGGTTTAAAGTAGCATGGAGAACCTTTTATGAATCCATTTTTATGGACTGTTAACACGGGTCTCCCCACATGACACACGACCGTGGCAGTGTATCGCCGTAAGGCAATTCGATTGGGCTCTGGATGACACAAGGGGGAAGAGATATCTATATATAATCAGTTGTCAGGTTTTGTTTAATTTATGGTTTGGCTATATAACTTAAGGAATTTGTAAATGTGTGGTGACACGTGTCTAAAGCATTCTGTTTTATAGAATGCAAACGGATGTCTTGAAAAATTAGCACTTTCTTTCCATGAGTGTGTGCTTTTTAGTAGAAGAGGTGCAACACTTCCCTTGTGTTCTTCAGAGCTCTGTGGTCGGGATGAGTTTTGTTTCTCTCAGCGCAAAGATTACAGCCTTTTAGGAAATTATTTCATCAGTTTTCTCTAACTTCTGTGAAGTTGCATATTTGGCTCTCTTGGTCGAGTTTGCATATTCGAGTCTAGCCACTAAACCGCTGCGTAGAAGTACACCAGGGCAGTAGTTTCGACAATGCCAGGTCCCATAGCGCTAAACGATCGCGTTACAGTTTTGTACATTGTTAAAGGGATAGTTCAACCAAAAAGGCAAATTCTGTCATGATTCCGTTACCCTTATGAGGGGGGGAGGGTGTGAACTGTCCCTTTAAATAAAAATCCAGACAGATGTTCATTATAGATGAGCTATTTAATGTCTTAGGTTTCCTCTGTATAAACTCAAAATTAGTTTGGAATCAATTCTTCAGAGATGATTATGAACTTCTGCAGAAACGAGATAAGCAGAATATTCAATGCGACTCATGAATCGAGGCCTGTTGAGTTTATCCTCCATCAGCTTGCTTTGACTTAAAAGGGTTTTTACACAACAAACCCAATGACTGTTTCCAAACGAGGCCCCGTAAATGAAGAGAACAAGATTATTCGAAGTCTGAAGTCTTCCTATAGTGATGACATTCTTCACGTGTGACTTTTTGTTCTAGTCTCTTGAGACCGACTATGATATACAGCTCCAATTTTGGGTGCAACCTCTTAACGTGTAATCTTTTGTGGTTTTTGTGCTATAGCCGTGGTGATATAGTTGATTTCTCTTATTACGATGACTTGTAGTCACGGTCATTATTTGATGTTCTTGCTTGTCAAAGAGCAAACGCAGCCTTTTCAAGCAGTCGCCGAGATTGAAATCCAGCTGTGCCGACATGCAAAGATGACGTCAACCTTACTATCAAGGTTTAAACTTACCACGTGATGTCCATCACACTCACTGAGGAAATTCTCCAGAATGTCGACTTTCTCCTTGCTAAATTGTTACCTCCTCCCTCTCCACGACATGGAAATTGAATTCTCGTAGTGTTTTTATTTCATGCTGTTGAAGATCCCGTGAACTAGTTAAGGCTTTGCCTAATATGAGATGTGTTGTGTAGCTTATGATTTAGCTGAGCTTCTTGCTTCCCTTCTGGTGAATCTGGCCTCTGACTGGATTTAGAGCTTTCCACATTCTCCTGTGGTTTAATGCTGCTTTGTAGCCCAATAATTCAAGTGACATTCATAAAAACATGTCCAGGTCACATTTCAGCAAGGAATATAAAGGAAAAAGAATGTATAGGGCCAATATCAATACTTCAATATATTATATAGTATGCTTTACACAAAAAAGTGACAGATTTTTAGTTAAATCTACTACTACTAGACTTACTAGCATTTGTTTTTAAATACAGCAATTTTTTGTATTCATTTACAATGACAAAAAAAGGAACTATACTTTTTCAAAAAAATGTCAATGCAATATAAATACTACTATGACATTTTTATGAAAATTAACATTGATTTCATCCCATAATAATTATATGACCTGGGCATGTTCTTGTGAGGTTTTATGAAATTACACTTTCTAGAATTGTCTGTGCCACCTCACCCATCCAATTAGCAATTATGCTCAAAGATCAACTTTCAAAATGAAGTAAACATTTTTCTAAATTGAGAAACGTTACACCAGGAGGATATAATGCGCTCAGTGAATTCCCTTTTATATTCAAATGGGAAACGAAAACAATTGCAAACCGCTTAAAACTGAGCAGGATACGTTTCAATCCAGCGGCTTATCTTGACGTCTCATCGATAGAGGCGTGTGCATAGTTACGTGGCAAAGCTTTTATACGATTTCTGCTTAGGAGTCTGAAAAAGAATTTTCCTCCTCACTGCAGTTATCCAAATTTTCGTGAGTTAACATGCTGCCACCACCGCTAACATCGGATTTTCTTTGGTTCTTGTTAGGCACTAGCATTCTGTTTCGCATCGCTAATCGCTGCTACAACAGGCAAACGTTTAGCCAGCGCTCATTTTTTTGTTTGGCTTTCACAGAGTGCCCAAAGCTGTGCTAATGTAAGCATTCTCGAGTGATGCACTGCCAGGATGCTGCTTTTATTTGAATCTTTGGGTTGTATGGGAATCTTGTATTTAATATTTGGCACTTGCTTGGGTGCTGTAGAACGTTTTTTTTTTTTCCTGTAATGATCAGTGATCTCACTGAGCTAATTACTTCTGCGTGGATATTTTTCCTTTGTTTAACCATCCACACATAGCGACTTATGGGAAACGACTCGGTAAGGCTCATTTACAATTTTGTGCATGAGGTTATTTTTCCTCAAGTGAGAAATTGCAGGATAATGTGATTTTCTTTGAGAATGGGTCTGTTCCTGATGGATGATATTCATTTCTCTGACTGGATTGTGTCTGTTTTGAACAGACCTGTTGAAATAATTTAAATGAAATGCAAGTTAACTCATTTTGAACCTTATAACACCGTTATGGCTGTCTTTTTTTGTCGTCTAGTTTTATTCCTAACTTTTTGGGAAATGTAATGGCTTTTTTATGATTACTTCCAAGTTGTCTTGTAAAATCTCTTAAATTAAGGTACAGGCTCAATTTCAACAAGGAAAGGTTTTATATATAAATATATATTATACTCCATTAAGGAATGTTTAGAACCATCTTACTCCAATGTGGATGTAGCCATTATTACGCCATTTTATGACTTTGTAAAAGAATTCACTGTGTGAAAATTGGTTTGCATTTTTGTATAATACAATCTGCTTTTTTGTTTGTTTAAAAGGAGAGAGGGAGCTGAAACTGGATGTTAGAGGGCAAGATTTATTTAACAGAAACCTGTTCTATTGAGAAGAAAATGTAACTTGTGTTCAACAATGATTCGCAATGCGAGGGATGGAATAAACAATATTGGTAACACTGCTATAAAGATGTGTGCTGGCTCCATTTTTTTGCTTTTTATTTCAGTCCCAACAGTGCGGTTTCTGAGAACCTCAAACACAGTTACATGAGTGTGTGAGAAATATAAACGTTGCTAAAGAACAGCATTTCTGGTTTAACCAACAATTTGACATTTCAGCATAATAGACAATCAATATGAGAACATGTCATAACTGATACCACATCCTTTCAATATCAACTTGATTATTTATCTGTGGTTTTGTTACTAGTAAGCTTGTCCCTCGTCTGCTCTGCCTACTAATTGTTACTATTAATATTTAGACCATTACACAAATAACAGTCACTCAACATGACCAAATACCAGTTTTCAAAAGGCACACGTGTGACAGCAGCATTCAAATCATGGATTCCTTTCAGAAATAACCTTTCCTTTCACAGCGAGTTCGGGACCTGTCATTATCCTAAGAACAAACCTCTTGGATTTTGATTGCTAGGTTATCCTTTCCAGATTGGATAAGTGAGATGAATCCGCTTCTGATTGGTGTGTAAACCACTAATTCGGTCCAGGTCTTCTGCTGTTAATGGGAATCCAAATACCTGTGAAGTAATTATGAAGCTGAAAAATTCAATTAAAACAAAAACCCAAAACCTGTAACTTACCCCAAACAATGAAATTGGTTATTTAAAAGTGTCTTTGAGATCATCCTTCATACTGTAACCTGCTAATATCCCATACATCAGGGCTGCCCAAACTCGGTCCTGGAGGGCCGGTGTCCTGAAGAGTTTAGCTCCAACCCCAATTAAACACACCTGAAGCAGCTAATCAAGCTCTTACTAGGCATACTAGAAACTTAAAGGCAGGTGTGTTGAGGCAAGTTGGGAGCTAAACTCTGCAGGACACCGGCCCTCCAGGACCAAGTTTGGGCAGCCCTGTCGTACACAATTACGTTCAGATATGATACCATTTTTGATCATTTTTTGAAATCACAAACTAGAGCGATTGAGCCTCTCGTTGTTTTCCGAGCTCACCTGACCAGGTGGTTTTCTTGGATTTGGTCATTCATTCCACATGAGTTGGGTCCCAGCTCACATGTCTCCCATCATGCAGCAAACTCAGCGCTGCCATGTCCTGAATCATCCAAGCTGAACCCAAACACCTGAACAGCACAACATTATGAGTGCGGTTTCGAAAGGATGATCTCAAAGAGAAACTAGTGATGGCTTCAATTATGATCAAGTACAAATTGAAAAAAAAATAATTCAATAAAATATCAGCTTAGACCATAGCTTGACCTGTAAATTGGTACAAACATCTATATTATTCACTATTATTATTATTAGTTTACTATTAAGTAGGGAGAAAATCTGTAGTAACTTGCTATTTTTATTATTATTTTACTTCTGTGGACGTGGTTTAGTAAGTGTAGGAAAAATGTGTAGTTACTTGGTAGTTGTGCAACATAAAAATTGTTTTGTTGTATATGTCGAACATCACCTGACCAAAGCGGAAAACTGGTCTCATAGCATTTGCTTGTCAGGAAAAGTATTAACAGTTGTACAAACTGATGGCGATATCTATGGACTTTTAAGGAAATCGGCAAACCTAGCTAGTTTTTATTATTGGCATTTTATTCCATTTTAATATCAGAATGTTAGTGAGAAGAAGAAAAATAAACTTTTTGATATCAATCTGCACATATGATGGACATCGGTTCTGATCATTTTTGGTATCTCATTTGAAGGCATCTCGAGTAAAACAGCTCCATATTTAATGAAGCACATACAAAAGACCTGAGTTTGTAGTGCATAACCCCCATTGCGTTGTTAATTTTGACAAATGTCTTGTTTCAGCTAATTACTATAAAGTTTGATATTATATGTTTGTATAACGTTTATTATTATTATTACTTATTTTCTTTTTGCCTGGAGTTTGCAGCTTTAAGATCCAAAAACAAACTTACTTGGCAGTTTTCATGGACCCTTTCTGGTTTGGTGGATTTTGGAATTGTCACAACCCCATTCTGAAAAGAAATGTAGAGCTTAAATGAATGTATAACATTATAACTGCTGCTTCTAAATTGCATTTGTATGACATTCTGGAAAAGATAATCAAATTAAATCAAAACTAACAGCTGGAAGATGATCATGCATCATACAGATGCATTACTGTAATGTGTAACAGATCGATGTTTCACAAATATTATGAAACTATACAATGTTACAGTCTTACAGTTGTAAGCTACGTGACTCATAACCAGCTTAGAGTTTACTTTCATAGGAAGAGTAACAGGTCTTAAGTTAATAGGAGACAGTCATTTAAACTTTACAGGTTGAGGATGAGTAGATGATTTTCATTTTTGGGTGAACTATTCCTATAAACAGCTGGTGAGGATCTACTGAAAAGCAAACTGTACCTGAATACTCCAGCGGATGCATATTTGTGACTCGCTGTGGCCGTATTTCTGGGCGAGCTCCATGATTGATGGATGAGTGAGGGCTTGACCTTTGGCCAAAGGACAATAGCCTTCAAAAACGATATTCTCCTTCCGACAATATTCAACCAGCTCCAGTGGCTGCTGGAAGGGATGAAACTCCACCTCCAAGTAAATCAAACACAGTGCCAAGTTTAACTGTATTTGTAGTTACTGCATTGAAAAATAGAACATTGAATTTTCAGAACATTGTAAATGTACCAAAGCTTATAGGATTTCACTATAATACAGTGTAGAAAATAAACATTGTATTGGTGTTATGGAGAATAAAGATAATCATTATGTTGTAAACTGCATTGTTCTTTATACATAAAGCTAAATGAGGACCTAATTATGAAGTTGAGTTGTTTTGGGGATCTTAAAGATTATTGTATTTTATTGAATTGTATATGTTTTATTATTATTTTTTAATAGTCTACATTTTATTTCATCTTGATGTGATTTCTTTTTAAAATTTGAAGAGTTGTGACAAAGTCGTTACTCTCAACCATTCATTCAGCCAAACCTGGTTAACATGAGGCACAATTCCACCACGATCCTTCAACTCGTTCAAGTGATGAATTCGAAAGTTACTCACTCCAATGGCATGACACAAACTTGCAACAAGAGAAGGGACATTACCTGCACACTGCCTGTGTTAGTCATTTCTAAACTGTAGCATAAACCTTCATCATAAAGCTCCTCTAAAGCTCTCCACGTCTCTGCTTGGAGACGCCTGGAACCATGCAGTCCGGCCAGTGATTCAGAGCTGTTTGCAAAGTAATCTATCATTTGAGGTATGTGTGGCACTTTCTGAACATGTCACACGTTTGCCTAAATAATCAACCCCCAGCCCTGCACACGAGTCCCGGCAGGCTTGTTTGGCGCTCTGGTAGCCGTAATCTCCAGGCCATAGTTTGGTGGTGAGCCAGAGCTCCTCTCGTGGTACTCCACTATCAACCACAGCTTTCCCCAAAGCCTCTTTACAACCGTAACGCTTGGCTGTGTCTATATGCTGCATGAACGTGAAATACACGTTAAATACACGTGAAAGACGCGTATTTGACGTGTTAAAATTCAGTGTTTTGGGCACTTTTGACCTTCCATAAAACTGCTTATCACATGCACGCCAAAGTCAATTTTTGCGTAAAAAGACCGGGCTCTTATAAATCTAGTGACAATAAAGAGATTTGACACTGCTAAACTTTACTCTTTACCAGTAACGTTTTGTGTATACGTTTGGTGTCACTAACAAAAAAAAAAAAAACAAGAGCCACGGCAATATTACTACCAAAACACTTAATGACGACTGCGTCAGACTGACTTCCTCACGATCACTTATGCTAACAAGCAGTGAGTAGAAACATTGTGTTGCTGCAAGCAAATGTCATGATGAATGAGCTTGTTCCTACGGTGGTCGAGAAGTGCTACACAAATCACAAGTCTAAAAAACAAAATAACAATTCAGAAAGCACAACAACAATTCAGAAAACATTATAACAAGTCAGAAAACACAATGACAAATTCGAAAACAAAATAACAAGTCAGAAAACACAACGACAAATCAGACAAACCGGAAGAGGTAGGTATAGTTTGAGACAGCGCCATTGGTTTGGGATTACTCACCGCTGACTGGACGAGACATCTGTCAATCAAAGTATACAGGAAGAACCAGCCGAAGAACAGCAGAGTCGTGGTCAGGACGAACCAGCCGAAGAACAGCAGAGTCGTGGTAGAAAGTTCGGAGATGGCATTAAAGTAGCTCAGTTTAAATGTATTGTATGAATTGCCCTTACTATGGAATAAAGAATACGGAGTGTATATTTACATTTAGTTAAAAGTAGCTGTAGAACATCAGCTCTAGTGGTGTAGATGGATAAGTGCGTGTCGTTGGCTTTTTGACGGGTTCGATCCCGCCTTTTGCCGAACTTTTTTTTTCTCCCTTTTCAAATCTCGTATCACATCGTAAAGGCATTTATTTTCAATAAAAATTAAGGAAATAATCAAAAAGTTGAAAATAAAGTATCGGGTAGGGTTAGGGTAGGTGTAGGGACGACTCTGCTGTTCTTCGGCTGGTTCTTCCTGTATACGTTGATTGACAGATGTCTCGTCCAGTCAGCGGTGAGTAATCACAAACCAATGGCGCTGTCTCAAACTATACCTATACCTCTTCCGGTTTGTCTGATTTGTCGTTGTGTTTTCTGACTTGTTAATTTGTTTTTGGATTTGTCATTGTGTTTTCTGACTTGTTATAATGTTTTCTGAATTGTTGTTGTGCTTTCTAGACTTGCATTTGCGTTTGTAATTTGTTATTTTGTTTTCAGAATTGTGATTTGTTTAGCACTTCTCGGTTGCCGTATTGTTCTCACCTAAACCCAGAATGGGAATGTTTCGTCCATTGGACAGCGGTACAGTAGGACATGACAGCGCAGTGCAGCTGCTGGGAACCGTAACCATATTGTAGTGTGCGTCATGTGCTCTTCTGGAGACCCTTAAACAAAAAAACGATTCGAGGTGTAATCATTGACGAAAACCCTTTGCACTCCCTATCACACTCTGCATGAACGAATATTTTCAACGAACCGCTTCACGGAAACGAGTCGGTCAGCGTTCACTATAAGATACTCAGTGCGCCTGGGCGAGAAAGTAAACTTCCTTCTGGAGTCTCACATGATGGGAAAACCATGAGGTACTTGTTGCTTTGTCTTGTTACAGAATGTAAATCTAATCATGCTTGTTTGTTTATTTCCTACATGCATGCGTTAAATCGTCGCATGCAGTTCCAGCCTTAAACCATTAATCAAATTATTTATGAGTCACGCAATAATGCAAGTAAACTATTGACATGCATATGTTAGCACATTTTTCTTTAGTGTGTTTGCTCGATATAGAACTTTTTATTTGGGCTATTAAACAACAACTTTTAATGCATCTGGAACTTTTGAGAATAGAACCTGCAAAGAGATGGTGACAGTGAAATTGTATGATAGTGCACAGTGATTTATCTACCTTTAATAATAATGCTTCCCCCTTTTAATAAATTCAGCCAATGAATCCAGACATTGATAATTCTGTAAATACCATTATGGTCAATGTGAAAATGTGGAAAGCATTTTTGAAGGAATGGTTCATCTGAAAGAAAAATTATGTCACTATTAACTTTTATGTCATTCCAAAACTTTATGATTTTCTTTATTCTGTGGAACATAAAATGAGATGTTTTGCAGAATATGCACATTGCTCTATCCCATATATATATATATATATATATATAGAGAGAGAGAGAGAGAGAGAGAGAGAGAGAGAGAGAGGAGCCTGATAGATGCTTTGGCATACACAAGCAAAACTGAATGGGGGAAAATCAATCAAAATCACACCAATAATCAAAGTAAAATATTTAAATTGCAAGCTGATCCAATGTGCATGAATTTCATCAAAGCAACTCCTAATGTAAGTCAGTAGTGTGTATGGCCCCCACGTGCCTCTATGCACTCCTGACAATGTCTGGGCATGCTATTCTCTTGTCATCAGGATTCATTGGTGCTGCTGCAGGTCATTGGGCCGTGTTCGGACACACTTCATCATCGCCTTTATACTGTTGCTGCTTCTGGCTGGAGTCTCTCTGGCCTTCTTATTGCCTAACAATGAGGACAGCAGCATTCTCCGAGAGCTCCGTCAAAGCTCCAACAACTCACTAACCCTGCCGGACCCTGAGGATAGTTTTACTATAATTATGCAAACGTACAACCGCACTGATATACTCCTCAAGCTCCTCAACCATTATCAGGCTGTGCCTCACCTGCAGTGCATCATTATAGTGTGGAACAACCCTAGCGAGTCGCCGCCCAGGAAACTGTGGGACGCCTTCGGCCCACACCCTGTGCCCGTCATCTTTAAAGAGCAGAGCGTCAACAGAATGCGCAATCGCCTGCAGCCGCACACTGAGATCAAGACTGATGGTAGGTGTGTGATTCTCACATGAACGAGAGGTGATTTGACAGATAGTTGACCCAAAAACGTTCCAAAAACATATGACTGACTTTCTTATCCCAATCGCTTTTTTGTATTTAGGGCCAATGACATATAAGAGTGCACGCCATAATACAATAAAGAATCTATTAAAATGTAAATGTAAAATATATATATATATATATATATTTATTTATATGGGTAAACTCTCTCTTTATGTGACTCCCTTTGCTTCTGAAACAACATTTTTTTTCCTTTTGCTCTTTTATTTTTCATCCCCTTTGACTCCAACCACCTGCCATATAACAAACAATCCAATCAATTCCTGACAGATAAGGTCTAAGGTCAATGACATGTTCATTTTTGTCCTATCTATAAATTTATTCAGACATACAAAACGTCAAATAGGAAATGATGTCATTGAGAGGACCCCTGTAGGCCATTGTGATGGTGTCACGGTCAGTAAGTCTCTTCAAATCGAATAATTTGATCTTTTTATGTCAAGCTAAAGTTAGTTCAGGTTGGTAAATGCCATGTGGTGCGACTCCCCAAGAATTTATCAATAAATAATATCTGCAAAGATGGGTTTACCTTAAAAAAAGTAATTCAGTGGACTCTTCTCTTGAAAGTTGTACAAAGATTTTAGAAACCATTTAAAAACCCTGAATGCAAAGAGTACATTTCTAATGAATTTTAAACAGGGCTGATATTGCTAACTAAAAAAAAATAAACTGACAAAAATTCAATATAACTATTATATAAAAAGATAAATATTATTAATGAAAATTAGAAATGTTGCCTTGGCAACTTACTGAAATAAATTGAAGTACTAAAATTATTAAAACTAAAACTGAAATGAAAATAAAGCTCAATATAATAATAATAATAATAAAAAAATTACAAAACCACTTAACAAAATTAAAGTATAAACTAAAATTTTAAAAAGTTGAAGAAATAAAATTACTAAAACTAAAATTCATCTAAATATAAAACTCCCAAAACGAATGAAAATGACAGAAGCACAGCACACTTTTTTTTTAGTTTTAGAAATTTTAAGTACTAAAATGACTAAAACTAAAACTGAAATTAAAATAAAACTAAATATAAATATTTATATTATAATATTTATATATTATAATATTTTAAAGAGCCCAAAAACGAATGAAAATAGC
>NW_015546155.1:520122-526155 GCF_001515605.1 Sinocyclocheilus anshuiensis | reverse complement strand
ATATTAATATTATTTTAATAATTTTTTATTTCTACATTTTCCTTTCATTGTGGACAGTCTTGCGTTATTGACCCATATATCATATTATGAATGTTAAATGTGCAGCTTTGCAGTACAGCAGAATAAATGTCATTTTATGGTTCCTTTAGGTATTCAATGATCCTGGTGGGTGCAGCGTTCTTCCATCGGCGCTTCCTGCAGCTGTTCCAAGAGCAGCCGGGTGAAGTACACACTGGTGGACCAAACGCAGAACTGTGACGACATCGCCATGAACTTTGCCGTGGCACGTCAACTCTCACAGGTGTCCGGACTCAAGCGGGCCTCCGGGGTGTTCGTGAAGCCCGTAGACATGCGGAATCTGGAGAAGGAAGCCAGCAGCGGGTATGTGGGCATGTGGCACAGAGCGGAGCACATGCTGCAGCGCTCCTACTGCCTCAACAAGCTGACACACATCTATGGGAACATGCCGCTCCGCTAGTCCAATATCATGATCTCCCAGTTTGGCTTCCCTAGCTATGCTAATCACAAGAGCAGGATATGATGTCAGCACATTTGAGAGACAGACAGGTACAGTCTCAATTATGAGATATTGGATCATCTTTTTTGGACAAATCATCTCAAAATGTACACAATCTCAACCAAAACCCTTTTGTCAAAAGTTTGACTGAATTTTGAAATTCACTGATGGTTTTATCTGACGGCCTATATATATATATATATATATATATATTAATTTTATTTTATAATACATTGCCCTGCTATTATTTGTCTTGTATAGCTCACATATGTCCAGTAGATGGAGTATGCAATTTAGTGCCTTCACCAATACAGTACAATATTAGTGCTTTTACCAACATTGTATAATGAAGATTAAAGGGGTCATATGATGCCCATTTTCCACAAGGTTTTTTTCACTTTGTTTTTGGTTGAGGGAGGTAGGGAAGTTGGTCTGTATTTTGTTTTTATTTCCATTTGAGGTTATTTAGTTGTCAAAGAAAAGTCTGTTTTGTTTATTGTTTTGGCCTTGTCTGCCCCTGAAGATACTCCCGTTTAAAGCAAATAAAATTGTTTATTTGGCATCTCTCTGGGGTGAATTCAAATCCTTTTTCTGTTACGGCTTACCCCTAGAGGTCGTAACAGAAATTGGGGGCTCGTCCTAAAAAAAAAAAAACTCATGAAATTGGCTTTGTGTTTGTTCGTTTGCCTGGTGGTTTTCATTTTAAGGCGGAGGGAATTAGGAATGGCTTCAAAATTTGAATTAGATAAGTTTGCGATCGAACCTTCAGTACATCAGTTGGATATTTGCCGCAAAGATGATTTGTTAACGATCGTGGATTTGTATCAAATACAGGTTACTCGTGGTGCTAGGAAACAGGACATTAAGGAAGTGATTTACAAGCATTTGGTTGAACGTCGGGTTTTGTCTGAAGAAGGTGAGGGGGAGGCGGGTGTTGCAGCTCAAGTGTTGGCTTCTGTAGAGGAGGGGACAGAACCCAAACCCGCGGAGTTGACTAGCATAGATCCCGCTAACCTTCCTTCTCCTAGTAATCCTTTGCTGGCGATCAGATTGAAAGAGCTGGAGTTGGAGTTGAGCAAACAGCAATATCAGAGCTAACTGTTGTATGTGCGCACAGTTGATCTTGAAACCCAGCGAGCTATCAGGCTCAAGGAGCTGAACCTGGAGCTAAAAACTAAGCAACCTGTTCACCCCTCAGCTGCTGATGCGCCCAGCGTGATTGTGCCTGTATCACCACCCGTAAGTGCTTCCACTCCGTGCCCTATTCCTGCACCGCGACGTGCTTTTCAAGTAAGTGAACCTGAATTTGATATCAGTAGACAAATTGCATTAGTTCCACTGTTTCATGAGAGTGAAGTCGATACGTATTTTACTGTATTTGAACGCATCGCAGCCACTTTGAAATGGCCGCAGAGTATTTGGTCGCTCCTGTTACAATGTAAACTCGTCGGGAAAGCGTAGGAAGTCTGTTCCGCTTTAACGCTTGAACAGAGCCTGGATTATGGGGTAATGAAAAAGGCCGTACTGCGTGCTTACGAGTTGGTTCCCGAGGCATACCGACAGAAATTCCGAAATCATGTGAAAACCCCTAGTCAAACATTCATTGAATTCGCTAGAGACAAAGCCAATTTGTTTGAGAAGTGGTGCACTGCAAATAAAGTTGGCACGTTCGAGCAGTTAAAAGAGTTAATGTTGTTGGAAGAGTTTAAGAATTGTCTGCCTGAGAAAATCGTGATCTACTTGAATGAACAGAAAGTGTCTTCCCTTTCTGAAGCCGCTGTTTTTGCGGAAGAGTTTGTGCTTACTCATAAAGTAGTGTTTTCATCGCCCACCAAGCGTAGTATTTCTGATCGTGTCCGTAATTCTAAAGATTCCCAGACAGTACCTAAGAACGCTTCAAATGCTTTAAATGTGGAGAATCGTCAATGTTTTTACTGTCATGAGGTGGGACACCTCATCGCTACCTGTCCCGCTCTGAAACGCAAAGCTGGCAAGAAAACAAACGCTTATAAAAGCGTTGCATTATTTGAGCGTCCCATTTTCTCTCCCGAGCTGGCAGTTCTGCATACAACAGCGGAATCTGCATTTAAGCCATTTATTTTTGACGGTGTTGTGTCTTTTAGTGAAGCAGACTCTGAAACAAAAAGTGTTCGCATCCTTCGTGATACTGGCGCCTCTCAGTCCATAATCTTAGAGGGTGTGCTGCCATTTTCGGAACAGTCAAGCTGTGGTTCCAGCGTACTAGTGCAAGACATTGATCTTTCTGTAGTTAAAGTTCCTTTACACAATGTCTGTTTGCGTTCTGGAATTATTTCCGGTAAAGTTAAATTGGCCGTTCGGGCTGAGTTACCAGTTAAAGGTGTAGCGCTCATACTAGGAAATGACTTGGCAGGTAACAACGTTTTTTTGTTTACCTGAGGTTATAGATGTTCCTGAGATACATGATGAAGATGCTTTGCAGGAAGAGTTTCCTAATGTATTTAGCACATGTGTGGTGACCCGAGCTCAAGCTCAAAAACTAAAAGACACTGTAGATCTGTCAAAAACCTTTTTGTGTGATGACAATTCTGCTGAGACAGAGGAAAAAGTTGATTCAGTTGAAGTAAAAATCTGTGCACTTCCTAGTGTTGATTTGCCATTTGGAAAAACCATGTTAATTGAGGCACAACATGCTGATCAAACTCTGTGTTCCTGTGTTGCAGCTGCTGTCGAGCCAAACGTTTTGCCAGAGTATCCAGTCGCCTATTTCTTTGATGGTGGTGTCCTTGTGCGTAAGTGGTCTCCACGTCATGCCACCGATGATTGGGGTACCGTTTTTCAAGTTGTCATTCCAAAACCCTTTCGAGAGCAAGTGTTGAGTGTAGCACATGACCATGAACTTTCTGGTCATGTAGGTGTTCGAAAAACTTATGATAGTTTGTTGAAACATTTCTTCTGGCCTTCGATGAAATCTGACGTTTCCAAATTCTGTAAGTCTTGTCATGCATGTCAGTTATCTGGCAAGCCCAATCAGGTTATTCCCCCGGCCCCATTGAAGCCGATACCAGTAATTGGTGAACCATTTGAGTGCATTTTGATTGATTGTGTTGGGCCATTGCCCAAAACTAAATCCGGAAATTCCTATTTGTTAACGCTGATGTGTGCATCGACCAGGTATCCTGAAGCGGTTCCTCTACGTTCACTTAAAGCTCATACAATTGTTAAAGCGATCGTCAAATTCTGCACTACTTTTGGAGTGCCTAAATATATTCAGTCGGATCAAGGAACTAATTTCATGTCTAAAGTGTTCGCCAAAGTAATAAAAAAATTAAACATCAAACATCAGGTATCTAGTGCGTATCACCCTCAGTCCCAAGGTGCCATCGAACGGTTTCATCAAACTCTCAAATCCATGCTCTGAACCTTTTGTGTTGAACAACAAAAAGAGTGGGATGAGGAAATCCCACTGTTGTTATTTGCCGTTCGTACTACGACTCAAGCTTCCCTCGGTTTCAGTCCTTCAGAGTTGATCTTTGGGCATACTGTGCGTGGTCCATTGAAGATTTTGCAGGAGCAAATAATTTCATCTGACCATCCTTCCCCCACTAAGAACGTTTTAGATTATATTAGTTCGTTTTGTGACCGACTGCATAAGTTGTGGAAACTGGCAAACCGCTCGCTTGATTCTGCGCAAGACCAAATGAAGACTCGGTATGATCAAAAGGCTTTCCAGCGCTCATTCCAAATTGGTGATAAAGTTCTCATTTTACTTCCTGTGCCTGGTTCAGTGCTCCAAGCTAAATTCACCGGTCCCTATGAGATTAAAGAAAAACTGAGTGACACTGATTATATTGTTTACACCCCCGATCGTAGGCGAAAATCACGTGTCTGTCATATTAATATGCTGAAGGCATATGTGGCACGCTCTGACTCTGAGATTAAGACCCCTGTTCTTACTGTTGCTCCAGTAGTTGTACCACCCTCCGAATATTCACCAGAAATGGATGGGTTGAAGATGAATAGTGCTACATTTACCTTTGCTCATTTGTCCAATTCAGAAACTCTGTCAAACCTTTCAGCAAAGTTGTCTCACTTATCCATGTCCGCCCAGGCTATCAAAAGTGTGATTAAGAGATATCCGGCTTTGTTCAGTGATTTCCCCACCACTACACAAGTGCTAACACACGACATTGATGTTGGTTCACAGGCACCCGTCAAACAACGGGCTTATCGCATAAATCCACTCAAGAAAGAATTGATGAGGCAAGAAACCCAGTATCTACTTGAACAAAACTTAGCAGTCCCTAGTTCTAGTCCATGGTGTTCTCCATGTCTTCTCGTCCCTAAGCCAGATGGTACTTCCAGGTTCTGTACAGATTACAGAAAAGTTAATGCATTAACCAAAGCTGATTCCTTTCCAATGCCGCGCATGGAGGATTGTGTAGACCGTGTGGGAGTGCTAAATTTGTGACGAAACTCGACCTGCTAAAAGGTTATTGGCAGGTGCCGCTCACAGAGCGTGCATCTGAAATCTCTGCCTTTGCCACCCCTGATGTGTTCCTACAATATCGGGTCATGCCTTTTGGCCTTCGAAATGCAGGAGCTACCTTTCAACGATTAATGTCTATGGTGTTATCTAATGTGTCCATGTGTGAAGTTTATTTAGATGATGTTGTCTGCTATGCTGACACTTGGGAAGATCATCTTAAAACCATAGATGAAGTCTTCAAACGTCTTTCGGTCACATATCTAGGTAAAGAAGTCGGTGGTCAAGTTCGTCCTCTGAACTCTAAGATCCAAGCTATCCTTGACTTTCCAGTCCCAAAGACTAGGAGAGAGCTTCGGCGATTTCTCGGTATGACCGGTTATTATCGCTGTTTTTGTGTAAATTTTTCTGTTGTTGCCAGTCCTCTCACGGGGTTACTCCGTAAAGCTGTTTCTTTTAAGTGGACTCCTGAATGTCATTCTGCTTTTGAAGCTCTGAAAACTCTGCTCTGTAGTGCCCCCGTACTGGTTGCGCCTCATTTTGGAAAACCGTTTCTGTTAGAAGTTGATGCCAGTGGTACAGGCGTCGGTGCTGTTTTATTGCAGACCGGAGAAGATGGTTTGAATCATCCAATCAGTTTCTTTTCTAAAAAGTTCCTCAAACATCAACTAAACTACAGTACTATAGAAAAAGAAGCCCTTGCATTAATCCTCGCCTTGCAGCACTTTGAAGTGTATATTGGTTCAAGTGTACTGTTTTCACTGATCATAACCCTCTTACCTTTCTTCAACGAATGTCTAATGCCAATCATCGTTTAATGCGATGGTCTCTGATCTGTCAAGGTTACAACTTGAAAATATTTCACAAAAAAGGTATTGAAAATGTTATTGCTGACTCACTGTCCCGTGTCAACCAGTAAAACATTGTAGGCCTGTTTTATTTCATGGGTGGGGGTGTTATGACCTCTAGTCTATGCATCTGTGAACTCTTTCTTTTTTTTTTTGTATGTATTTGATCTCTCTGCTCGTGGGTGTAGACATGTTTGTGTTCT
>NW_015546155.1:486844-514543 GCF_001515605.1 Sinocyclocheilus anshuiensis | reverse complement strand
GCTCAGATGTCGGGAGTAAATGACGACTGCTATGTTCATTATTACATCCAACAACAGAACACCTCAATTGCTTAGGAGTTCATTCTCATTCTTGTCTACATCTGCTCCAGCGGTGAAACAATGGCAGACTGATGACAGCTCACTCAGGGCGGAGCTAAGGTAAGACACCAGTCCAGTCTGTGCTGAAACGCTACTGTCAATCAAACTATCGGACAGGCATCTGAGATCGGCTCGATTTGAGAAAGGGGAAAACATTTAACCAGATTTAAAAAAAAAACACTGGGGGGATTTTAATCATTATAGGGTGGTCGTGTACACACACTGCCAACACACATTTCAGTTCAAACAACTTGTAAAAGTGCATGTAGCATCATATGACCCCTTTAAGGCAATTTTTTTTTTTAGTTAAGCTAATTATTAAGCTGTATTATTTTGAATCATACTAATAATTATTATTATTAAAAGGGGAAATTATAGAAAGAATTTACTTTTAATAAAAATAATTTACTACTCCTAAAATATAATTCAAAATACTACAGCATCATAATTAACAGTTAAAACTGTGATGACAAAAATCAGCAAAACTCCAGCAGACCATCTACATTATATTTCCTTTTATTTATTTTTTTTTAATTTGTTTTGATATTTACTTATGAATAATTCTGAATAAACGAGTATAATAGTATAATTTTGTGGTAACCAGTCATTAAAATGTTTTTTGTTCTTTTTAACACACTGGTTTTACTTCAGGATCCAGATTTTCATTGGATTTACCAAGCAGCGACCCAACACAGTACCACAATTGTTTAATGAAAGTAAAAATTGAAATGAATATCGCTTTAAACTACACAGGATCTGCAATATAAAATCATTTATTTAGCAGTGGCTACATGGAGAAATAATGAAAGTACATAAAAGAATAAATGCCAGTAGATAGATGTGTGATTTACACATTTTGACTATTGCAAAAGGAGCCAAAATATAATATGCCAAGATACATTTCCTGAGAACAAAGCTGAATCCTGTTATTAGAACATATTGTATTGAGAAGGGGTCAAAGCGACAGCACAACACGTTTGGTGAAACCATTTATGCTTCCTTTAAAAGGAAGCACAAAGTTCACATAATGGAACTGTTTGATGAATTCACTTTCACTTTTGATTTGATGCGTTCAGAAGCAGAACACAAACAGTGTGTGTTATTCTTGTATCCCCTGGAGGAACACGGTCTATGTGCTATAAAGGAAATTATTTGCTGTCGCAATGTACCTAGTAACATCTATATATCTGAAAATATGTTTAGACAATCCAAACTGGATCCAACCCACAGTTTACAGTATTTTCTTATTCCTTTTCCCCTTCAAACTCTGTTTTGATAAAGTTCCACTTAAAAACTACATTGTTGGTGGGGAATATAGCCCTACAATGAGAAATTCATGTCAAGCGTGACAAACTACAAAACCTCAAATGTGTGCGAATGTGCCTTCCTGAGATGGTCTGTCATCATGGCTTTTAATTTAGTCTTGTTTTTAAAGTAATTTTCACCCCTTTTTGATAAGGATGCAGGAAGCTTTCACAGTAGCAACTTTAATCAAGACCTTCTAAAATGGCATTTGTTGTTTTTGGAGCACGAGATGCTCTCTGTATTAAAATGCAGCAATACATTTCAACACCTAGGGCCTCATTTATAAAATGCGCGTACGCACAGATTTGATCGTAGAGTGTGCGTACGCAAAAATACACGGCAACGTTCATATTTATAAAAACCACGTCAGGGTCTGAGCAGAGGTACGCAGCCATTCTTGCCACTTGTAAAAGAGTTGGACGTTGTCAGGTGCTCTTTTATAAGTCAAGGACATTAATTAGACATTGTTTACAGGGCGGAGATCTGAAACTGTTCAGCTGCGCACGATTTCAAGATCATTGCAATTTATAGATTTCACATCTAAAAGAGAGGCGTACGCACGTTTTCTGTGCGTACGTTCGTTCTATGAATCACATGTACGCACTTTGAGAAATGATCATAAAATCAAATTTAGGATTCTTTCTACGCAGTATTTTATAAATGAGGCCCCTAGAGTGCTGGATCAGGAATGGAAGTTCCTGAAGAAATTGTGTGCTTGATAGACTGATAACAGAAACAGGAAGAGAATGGACAATGCCTGTAACAATTAACAGCTTAAGTAAACCCAAACTATTGTTGTATTGTTTTTGGAGGAAAAGGAAAAGTCAGCATGCTTCTGAATTTGAAAGGAGTTTCCTTTTAACTGCCAAAATTTCATCTGAATTTAAATTAAATGGTATGAATTTGGTGAATATGATAAAACAATAAATCTGTAAAACTGCATGCATGTTCTCAGTTATAGGCTATTTGCTAAATGCTGTGTGACTTATTCATTTGGCAAGTTCACAATCTACTTCTGCTTCTCAAAGGAGTTGGATGTTTTATCATAAGTTTGAAGTTTTATATATACAGTGGGTACGGAAAGTATTCAGACCCCCTTCCAAGGATGATCAGAAGAAATGGACAGCACCTGAGTTAAATATATGAGTGTCACAGCAAAGGGTCTGAATACTTAGGACCATGTGATATTTCAGTTTTTCTTTTTTAATAAATCTGCAAAATTGTCAACAATTCTGTGTTTTTCTGTCAATATGGGGTGCTGTGTGTACATTAATGAGGAAAAAAAATTAACAAATGATTTTAGCAAATGGCTGCAATATAACAAAGAGTGAAAAATTGAAGGGGGTCTGAATACTTTCCGTACCCACTGTATATATACTGTATATATATATACCCCAAAGTTTGGAAACTGTTTACAATGTTAATAATAATAAGAAATGTTTTTTGAGCACCAATTCATTATTGCTCATTATTACCAAAACATTATTGCTGTTTTTACCATATTTTTAATCAAATAGATGCAGCCTATGTGAGCACTTTGTGAGACGTCTTTCAAAAACATAAAAAAAAATGTTTTTAGTGTAACTATACACTGCATTTTGAGATGATGTATTTTGATCGATCAAATATTAATTTGATAAAATAACACTGTTAGTCACAAAATTACTAAATAAATACAGAAAACACAGCTTTGTATTCACCTGTCCGTAAGCTTTTTATAGATAATGTCCAGGTGAATGTTCCTTTCAGCAGAAAAACACTTCATTTAGTTAATGTGCTCTTCATCTGTTTAGCCGAGTGTACTGGAGTCGCTCCTGGCTTTCCTTCTGCAGTGTCGGATCAGCAGTCCAGCAGCGGTCAACAGCGACACTGACCCCACAGCCGGCAGTATGGCGACAGGCAGGTCTGAATTTCTCGAGATGCCATGTTGTGCTGGATTAAAAGAATAAAGGATCATCAGAGTCAAGAAACATCACTGCAACTAGAATATTCCATACTCGCTGAATAAGCTATGATTAGCGCTATAATTTCAATATAGCCACAGCTAAAGGGTGTTGTAGATATTTTTATTCTTTTATATTCATGTATAATGTATTTGCTAAAAAAAAAAAAAATCCAGTTTTTTCTTTTTTTTTTTTTCTGCAACTGTTTTTTCTGGAAGTGACTATTTTGTTCTCTTGAACACACTGAATGGAAATGCTGCTTTATCAAAAGTTTTTTTTTTCAATATTCATAAATGAAATTGAACACATTTCTGGAAAACTGGTTAGAGGTAAAGTTAACTTGGGTATTCCAGGAGGCAAGGTTAACTTAGCGTCAAAGGCATATACCCTGAACTCTGTTGATTAACCCATAACTCGCTTACTTGAGGTAAGCCGGGTACAAAACCAGTAGTAACAGCTTACTAGTAACACACAAGACACCAAATTCAAGGAGTATGGCAAGCTGTTTTAACGTAAAATGTTCCCAGTAACGATTACACTGTTAGACATTTCTGTAATTTCTACAGTTATTTACTGTATATCACCCAGTATAATACTGCAAATTCCCTTTACAGTAAGTAACTGTAATACCCTTTGCATCATGGGAATTTTATGTGACGTCAAACTCCACATACAGAGACTTACTGTATTTTTTTTTTAATTGCTGTATACTACTGTATTTGCCGTAACGGCCTCTGTGGCGCCATTCCATTGAGGTTGTTTTATTTTCCTCATTTCTTACATTTGGATTGACAAGATTTGCCCTGCACCGTGTCTACAACGCCGCAACAGGCTTGGGACAGACTATACTGGACGTGTTACATCGCTTGTAATGATTGGCAAAAACATTTGTCCTGCGTGTCAGAAACAGCATGAGCGCTTGGAGTACTACTGTACGTCAGAAATATACCGGGGCATCAGTTTACTGTCCGCATCCATTGTAGATAGTATCGCTGATTATAATGGGTTCTATATGGTCTTTTGTCGCGTCGCGCTGTGCCACTCGCATCCGAGGAAGACACGGAACCGACAGGGCAGCGCCACAGGTTTTGCCCGGGGATGAACCCGCGAGAGTGGAAGAGTTCTGGAGAACATCTGCAATGTGTATCGATGCACCTTACGAGAGAATTAGACCAGCAAGCAAGGTAAAAATATATGTATGTCTGTGTGTGTGTGTTTTGTCAGATTTTTGCTCACCAGTTAACATTTACCCCGTTAACATAGAGGAAACTTTACCAAGGTAAACTGCGCTGTCCTTTCAAACGACTTTGTCAGCATATTGAATTAACGTACTGAATTAAATTTATTTTTAACGAGCAATGCTTATCTTACATTAACATTAAGTTAACTAATGTGAAATTTTGTTCAGGTGTTAGTTAAATGTTGGCCAGTACAGTAGCCTATTGAGAAAATAAAATCATTAGCTAGGTTAAACTATGGCTAGCTGCCTTAGTTTTAGAATTAGTTTGTTATAGTTTTTAATGGAATTTAAGTTTTAATGCATTTTTTTTGTATTTGTGTTTTAAAGGCAACTACAATGGAGCATCAAGAAAGACATGAGCATGCCAACCACCCTGAGACTGATAATTCGGGTAAGAGAACAACTAAGTTATGGTTTTGAGAGGTTTGTGTATTCTATATGGGGTTTGCCTTTTAAAAGTGTGTCATTTCTACTTCTTGTTTTTCAGGGAACACATTTCTGTCACTAACAAAGTGGATGGTGAGCAAAGGTGGTGGCCACGTTTTGGAGCAGTACCTGGGTTTTGTAGACGGCTATGTATTTCTTTTCCCATTATGTTTCTGTTGCCTAAAGATTCTTTGTGAGGATAAATCCAGAGAATACAACATAATGCACTGCAAAATGTCCTAAGACAGGAGAAATGGTGAAGTTGAACTGTTCTAGCATTGGAAGACTATTTTTAAGTGTTATACATGCAATGTTTTAAATAAAGTATTTGATATTTTGCAATTATTGTGTCTGTTTTAATTGAATGCCAGCAGTACTACATACAGTATGTAGGATAAAAACAAAATTAATGAAAAAATAAAAAAATCAAATGAAATCTATATTAAAATGAATGAATTACAGTAGTATACTGATTAATTTTAATTTTTATAGTAATTTACTGTAAAACAGTACAGTTTGCTACTGTAAATCTTAATTACAGTAAATTGCTGGCAACAGTGTTGCCAGTAAGTTACTGTAAAAACACTTTGAAATGTCTAACCGTGTACATTTGAGAGCAATACTCTTACTACTAGCAATTATAATTAGAGAGCTCTACAATTCATTTTTACTAGTCATATGCCTCTATTGACTTCCATTCATTTTAATTACAATTGCTCTACAATTGCATTTTTACTAGCAAGAATTCCAATTAGAGAGCTTTCTAATCCAATTCTTAGTAAAAAAAAAAAATGCAATGACAGAGCTCTCTAATTCAATTTTTACAAGTAAACATCACATTAAAGATGTTTAATTGCAGAGCTCTCTAATTGGAATTCTTAGTAACAACTGAATTAAAGCGCACTCTAATTAAAGGCATCTCCACAACATTATGAAAAATACCACTGTATTTGAAGGATACAGCTTGAAGAAATTGGTAATTTGCATGTTTCCTTTTTAAAATATTTTGTCAGTGACGTGCCCAGACAGACAATTCTATTTACACTGCGATAAATATAGGCCTATCTGTTTCCACTAAAAATAGCTAAAATATGTTTACCTTAGTAAAACTGCATACATTTAATTTGATTTGAATTGTTTAAAATAATTGAAATACTATTTGGCCACTGGAAAAGAATGAGATATAGAACTCTATTCTAAAATATTTATCTGAGAACTATTTTAAACAGTTTTGTTTTTATGGATATTTTGATATATTTATTCTAAAACATAACAAGGATACTGGATGATATTTAGCAATAAAAAATTGTGCATGGCACAAATGGCATTTATAGTAATCTCATATTCGTATCTCATATTCCCTTAATGTCTTGTAACTTTGACGGTGTTAAACATGGTGTCACGTGGATGGTAATATATGCATTGAAATTATATGCAGATGAGGTTATGCATAGTAAAACTAGGCGTTGTAAGCTCCATATATGGTGATTTCGGGGAGGAGACGGGGTGGAGATGCACATACGCACAATCTGGGATTTATAAAGGGATTTTTGCGCAGGTTCTGGCATACGTATGATTTTATAAACTTGTTATGCATAGTAAAATAAGGCGTTGTAAGCTCCATATATGGTGATTTCGGGGAGGAGACGGGGTGGAGATGCACATACGCACAATCTGGGATTTATAAAGGGATTTTTGCGCAGGTTCTGGCATACGTATGATTTTATAAACTTGAAAACTTTTGTGCATACGTACACTTTTAGGATGAAATCTACAGAGAGATTTATAAATGAGACCCCTGGATTAAACCCGAAGACACAGCAACTCCTGCTGCTTTTTCCAACAACTCCTCTTTCATTTTCAGGATGGCAGCCCTCTAGTACTTTTTGGTGACTTCAACATCCACCTTGAGAAGCCAGATGTTGCTGACTTCCACTGATATGATATGCTATTTTCTACCCTAAAGCCTAGTTCACACTACACAATTTAAAATGTCAGCAGATCGCTGTGCTGTTCAGACTACATGACTTGCTGTCTGTCTTGAAGTCGTTGTGGTGTTTACACTACGCGACACTACGTAAATGATCTGCAACAGGGGGTCACACACTACACGAGTTCACACATAAAGATTGTCGAGCGCTGATCACCCGCTGATTTTCCCGATCACAACCCGACCTGTCGGTGAGCTTGTTAACTTGCACAAGTTAAATCGGGCTTAAACTCCTGTAGTGTGAACTAGGCATAACTTGCTGCCTAGACAATATCTGTTCCATTTCCTCCAACCCAGCACATGCTACTCCTTCCAACCCCTGGTTAACCGATGTCCTCTGTGAGCATCGGACTAAACTCTGAGAAAATTATGCTAATCAAAAGATTCAGCTGATCTCAGCAGGTATCAGTTACCGCTATCTTCACTATTTTCACCAAAGTTCACGCTACCAATACTACCCTCTTCCATAACAAAATCAACAGTGCATCAGACACATGCAAACTCTTTAAAACAGTCAATACTCTCCTTTGGCCCCCTCCGCCACCTTCCACCACCTCTTTAACTGCTGACGATTTTACTTCACAAACAAAGCCACATCCATCAGCAGTCAGTTCTTAGCTCCACTCACCCAGATACTCACAGCAAACACTTCTCTCCTCCTTCTCTCCTCTTACAAAAGATTAGTCTCTAAACTTATCAACTCCAGCTACCCTACCACTTGCCCTCTAGTCTAGACCCAACCCCCTCTCATATCCTACAAGCTATTTCCCCTGCACTTATGCCTTCAATCACATACATCATCAACACATGTCTTCTCACAGACATTTTTCCCACCACATTCAAGCAGGCTCGGGTAACCGCACTGCTTTGAAAGTGGCCATTCAACTCAAACTGCCTTGCTGTCAGTCACTGAAGCGCTACGGAGTGCAAGAGCTGACTGCACTCCACTGGTTCGAGTCTTACCTCACAGGTAGGTCCTTCAAGGTGGCTTGGGGAGGAGTAGTCTTGCATAGCCAGACCTTCATCCAGGCTGAAGGTCTGGAATCCATGGCAGCTTTCATTGGCCAAGGCCCGACCATGAGGCCGTTTGACCGACATGTCAAACAACCAATCACAGTTCGTTTCGTTCAGCATCACGTTTCGGGGTGTGGAAATGTCGCCACAATAACAGACCGGTGTGTAAAACTCTCGGATGTATTTTAAAGATTCTATGCTGCGAACTTTAAATATTTCACATAATTTTGAATATCCAGCGTTTAGTTGATCCTGATAAGCGCTCGTCGTCACAGTTGTAAACACGACGGCTTTCTTCTTTCGTGAGTCGGTTTGGCATCACGGCATCTTTGTTTCCAGGCGGAACGTTAAAGAACGCGACACACACGTCTCCCGGAAATCCTGTATAATTCAACCAATCCGATGACGACTTCGAAACTCCTGAAGTGTTTCCACTTTTGTGTGCCGTATGCATCAGATGTTCAGCCAACGGTCCGTGGGCGTGACGTCTGAGGCTAAGACTAGGGGAGGAGAGGTATCCAAATCACATCAACTGGTCACTGGGGTTCCTCAGGGATCAATTATTGGACCCCTCCTCTTCTGTATATACACTCCATCACTGGGACCCATCATTCAGGCACGTGGTTTTCCTACCATTGCTATGCAGATGGCACGCAGCTCTACCTCTCATTTCAACCAGATGATCCAATGGTACCTGCTCGGTTCTCAGACTGCCTGACAGACATCTCAGCATGGATGAAAGAACATCACCGGCAGCTCACCCCGGCAAAGACAGAGCTTCTCATCTACCCAGCCACCCCATCAGTACAGCACAAGTTTACCATCCAACTGGGCTCATCAATGATAATCCCATCGTAATCAGGCAGAAAAATTTGGGGGTGATCCTTGATGATCAGCTGACCTTTAAAGATCATATTGCAAAAACAGCACGATCATGCAGGTTCACGCTACACAACATCAGGAAGATCAGACCCTTCCTAACAGAGCATGCAACACAGTTTCTCGTCCAGGCCCTTGTCATTTCTAGGCTGGACTATTGCAATGCTCTTCTGGCTGGACTTCCAACATGTGCAATCAGACCTCTGCAAATGATTCAGAATGAGCACGTCTTGTTTTCAGTGAGCCCATGTCACACCGCTTCTCATCTCTCTGCACTGGCTTCCAGTTGTGGCTCGCATCAAGTTCAAGACATTGGTGCTTGCAGAACAGCCACGGGCTCTGCACCCTACCTCCGCTCTCTCCTATGCGTCTGCATCCCCTCCAGAAGCCTGCGGTCGATATACAAGTGGCAGCTCGTGGTTCTATCGCAGAGAGGCACAATATCACTCTCGGATGTTTTCTTTCACTGTACCCTGTTGGTGGAATGACCTACCTAACTCCATCCGGACAGCCGAATCCCTCACAATCTTCAAGAAACAACTGAAAACTCATCCCTTCCATAAGCATCTAACTGCCATCTCATAAAAAAAATCTATTCCTTCACTTTTTCTATTCTCTTATTATCCTTTATCCCTTCCTGTCCTAAATTTTACTATTTTAAACGTTGACTGAAACCATGTATAATGTGAACTTCTCATATTTATTGCTATGATAAATCACTTCTATTTCTCAACTGTAAGTCGCTTTGGATAAAAGCGTATGCCAAATGAATAAATGTAAATGTAAAAGTAACGCTGAAATAAAAATAAATTAAACCAGCATAGTCATATTTAAATAAAAACAAACGCTAATAAAAATGTCTAAAAATAAAATGAAAACTGAAAATACAAAAATAAAGCTAATTCATAATGATAGTGTATAAAACTATAATAGTGTATAGATAATACTAATATAAAACAAATGCAAACTGACTTCCCATGCAATGAAATTTCCTTCAGAATGTTATAAACTCACCTTTGACTGTAATGTTCATTGTGCTTCTCTCAATGCCAAAGTCATTTTTTGCTTCACATATGTAAATCCCTGCATCTGTTATTTGGATTGATGAGATGTTTAAAAGCACAGCTGATTCATTCGGATCTCCTGTCGCAACGCTCTGGGACTGTCTGTACAGTTTCAGTTCTGCTGGCCCACCGTCTGAAGAACAGAATATGGTTATGTTCTCTCCTTCTTTCAGCTCTCCTCTATGGCTTAACTGGATTTTGGGGATGTTCGGAGGACCTGCATTTAAATTAAGGTTAAAGATCATGGCCAGGTTTAAAATGATTAGACAAGACAGCTCATTTCATCCTGAGTTAATTTACCCACCTGTAACAATGACTTTTACACTCATTTGCTGGCTTCCCACATTATTGCTTGCACCACACCGATACCAACCTGCCTGAGACCAGCAAGCTTTACTTATTATGAGCTTGTTATTCTGGCTCTGATGTTCAGGCTCAGTCTCCCCTAGTTTCCACCAAAATATTTTTGGCTTGGGGTTTCCGTCTGCATGACATGTTATCTCCAAATGTTCGCCAAGCTTTACAGAGGTATTATTACTGGAAACTGTCATAGTCCCTGGACCATCTGGGAGAGAAATATAGAGTTTTCATCGATGACACATGAAAAGTGATTTAATTCTTGGTAATAACTTGCTAAAGGAATATTCTGGGATCAATACTATTTAAGCTCAGTCAACAGTACTTGTGGCATAATGTTGATTACCACAAAAATATATTTCTAAAAATTAATCAGTCTGGGTTACACTGAGGTGGAAGTGTACGGGGCATTAAAATACTCACTGTTTCAACAATACAAGACGTAAACAATATGTGTGTTAATATTATTTAAGTGTGAAAATTTTTTACTTTTCTGTGTAAAGTTATAGTCAATATTAAAACTTAGCTGCTATGACAATGTAATGCCTAAAATCACTGTAAAAAAAATGAAAGCAACTTTACAGCTGCAATAAACAAGTTTTAACAGAAGGCTTAGTGAAAGTGCTTTTAGAAAAGCTGAAAGCTTAATATTTCTTAGGCAAAAATTTGCCCAATTCACTTCCATTGTAAGTTCCTCACTGTAATCTTTATTTTTATGAATGAGGCATAAGTCATTATTTTTGTAGCAAAAAATATTTTTTATTATTAATTTTGTGGCAACATTATGCCATAAATGTTGTTGTTTCAGCTTAAAGGGATAGTTAACCTAAAAATGAAAATTCTGTCATAATTTACAAACTCGCAAGTTGATGGTAGCCATTGACTGCATAGTATTTTTTTTTTCCATACTATGGAAGTCAGTGGCTAATGGCAAATTTTTGATTACTAACATTCTTCAAAATATCTTCTGTGTTCAGCAAAAGAAAGAAACTCATACAGGTTTGGAACAACTTGAGAATGAGTAAATGATGATAGTATTTTAAATTTTTGGGTGAACTATCCCTTTAACTTGTATTGAACCTGGAATATTTCTTTAATAATGACATACATTGACTTACATTCAGCAGTTGTTGTTCTCTCCAGACCATTGAGATTCAGGGTTGCCTTGCAACTAATATTCTTGCCTAGATCATCGACAGAAGGTGTGTAATTGAACACAGAGGTATAATTCTGAACATGGTCTGAATTTTGTAAATCAAGTTCTTCCTTATGGAGGGTTTTATCTCCACGAAGCCACTCAATGTGAAACCTTTCCAAAGGGTAAATGTTGTGGACTGTGCAGATGAGCTTCTGTTCTTGGTTTGCTATGAGACTCTTTATTCTGGGCAGTACGGGATCTTCTGGAAATGCTGCAGAAAACACACTTCATCATAACAACATCCAGATCATTTACACAATAAATACTGAAATGGTTAACTTTTTTCACTCTCTGTTTAGATCATCATAGCTTTAAACCTAAAAAATAATAATATAAAAATAACTAAATATAATAACCATAGAAACACACGGTTACTGTTAATTTTCTACTGCATAGTCTAATTGATTCCAATTGCTACTAATAACATTTTTATCACTACTAAGACAATCAGCTTTAAATGGTTACAAAAAAAATGCATAAATGAAAATTCTCTCATCATTTATACTTACCCTTATGCCATCCCAGATGGATATGACTACTTTCTTCAGGTGAACACAAAAAAAAATAAATAAATCTCTGTAAGTCCATAATGCAAGTGGATGGGCCCCTCAAAGTTGACTCTTCAAAAACCATGCATGCAAAACGGTAAACACGACCACGAAAAGTAACTGTAATCCATACTACCCTAGTTGATGAATCCATGTCTTCTGAAGTAAAATGGTAGGTGTAAGAGAAAAATACTAATATTTAAAAATTTTTACCATAATTTCCGACCATTACTTAACAAATAGCATGTTGTGAAACATGATGTAAGCATGTTGAGGACTGTCACTTTTTGTTTGCATTTCACATCTGTTTTAATTTTATTTAAGAGTCGACTTTGAGGGACCCAACCACCAGTGTTCCCTCTAATTTTTTTTCTTGCTGAGCAAAACTGTTCTCTATTGGGCGGACGTTTCTACCACCTGAGCAAAAAAAAATAAAATTATACCACACCTGTACAGTGCACACAAAAAAAATGTCTGTGTAAAAATTGTGTAATAAAAAAAAGTGTAACTTTTAACTTTAATGTGCTATTTATATTTGAGTTGACCCTTGATGTAACTAAATTATGCACATTTTAGGTTAACTGAGTTTTTTTTTTTTTTTTTTTTTACAGTGCTGTTAACCAAGGAATTATATTAAAATCTAAAAAAAACAAACAAAAAAAAAATAATCTCATGCAGAACAGTTCAATTCTTTATAAAATATAATATATGAAAACATAAGCAGATATTGCTCATTAATTCCTTGCTTGAGGTTAATTATTAAGGCCTATTAGGTTTATAATATATCACATAATAACAAACTGAATCTGAGAGAATAGTATAGAACAGAATAGAATAGAAAACAAACTGAAGCATTTAAACTGAGATCTGTAAGCTAAATATTAATCAAGCCACTCTTCTTTAAAGCATGAAGACATTTCATTTCACATGCCATTTGCATTGGCTCTCGTATTGAGCTATTTCGTCCGCAACCATTAAAGGGGTCATATGATGCTATTTTAAAGATCATTATTTTGTGTATTTGGTGTAACAGAATATGTTGACATGCTTTAATGTTCAAAAAACACATTATTTTTCAAATACTGTACATTATTGTAGGTCCTCTATGCCCCGCCTCTCTCAAACACGTCGTTTTCAACAAAGCCCCCTCCTTTGACAAGCGCAGTCTGCTCTGATTGACCAGCTGACCCAGTGCATTGTGATTGGCTGAACACCACAAGCACGCGTCGGAAATGTAACGCACCTTACCATAAAAGCGAGCTTCATCTTTCAAAGTAAATATCAAGACAGAGGCGTGGTTAACTCTTAAATTTTATAAAGAATATCTCTTTGGATTTGAGACTTTAGTCTTTGCAACTTTACAGATCTTCTTTATGCACCAAGAGCTTGTAACACTCCAAAGAGAACGGAAAACTTGAAATCGCATCATATGACCCCTTTAAAGTACACGATTTCTACAGCGACTCATTTGGCGCACACCATTCTCTTTCTGCAAACCGCATTCACAGTTTCTAACTCTATAGCGATACCAAGTCTATAGTGGTTTGCCCGAACATTGCAATTATTTAGCATTTACTAGAATTCAAATGGCTTTCAAAACTCAGTTTTGCGCATGGGCGTCGCTAGGCCAATTTTAGGGGGCTATAGCCCATATGGTTACTCAGTTCCCCTAAAATTTTGCGATTCGCTTCATAAACTGTACACGAATTCGTGATCGCCTCAGTCCCCTTTAAATTTCATATGAAAACAGCGGCAGACTTCGATTGGCTTCTCCCATAGACTGTATAAAAACATGGACGTAGTGTCCGTGACGTCACCTGTATAGTTCCGATGAGCCTTTTTGAAGCCCAAAGTGGGCAGAGCCGGCCGTCGCCATCTTTGCAGCGCGTCACCGTGCGTCACTCCCGGATAATCGAAAATGGGCAAAAAGGCGGGAGCAGGTTGCTGAAACCACGCCCACCAAGCTCGACGCTGGTGACAGCAGCGGCAATCCACCTGTCACTCAAGTGGCCAGAGGTGTGTGTTTATCGATAGACTGTTATAATATCTGCATCTGTGCAGTTCTTTGTCATAAATCCAGTTTACAAAAAAATCATGGGGGAGCAATAATCGGTTCCCCATCCACTGCGTTCCCCCCTCCAGGGGCGTGTCTACGTGGTGGCCAGGGGTGGCACCGGCCCCCCCCTGAAATTTGGCTGGCCACCCCAGGTGCCCCCCCTACCAGATGTCTTGCGATAGGCTTGTTTTTAGTAAATTTCTAACTGCATCTGGCAGTGGCGGATCCTGGCATGTGTAGCCACGCGATCCATGTGCGTGAGGACGAATCTCTCCACTCCCAAGCGGATTTCCTTCACTCACACAAAACTGGACGTGTGCTTTTAAATATTGTTCTTTTATGAATTGGCTCTGCTCTGTCACTGTCTCTGTCACTCTTTGTTTAGTGAGTGTACACAATGTATTATAACATACATCGTTCCACAAACACAACCTAATCATACACAACCTAAACCCCCTTGAAAATCCTAGAATCGCCCCTGGTTTTGCGTCTGTCTTGTGTGCGGCATTTTATCTCTTCCCTTATGGACTCACAGAGATAGATTATTTTTGTAAAAATCTGTTTGTGTTCCACAGAAAAAGAAAAAAAAATATGTATATATCTGAGGCGTCATGAGGGTGTGTATTTGATGAGAGAAGCTTAATTTTTGTTTGAAGTATCCCTTTAATGTCATCACAAAAGAAAAGTAAAATAGTTTTGTACAAGAATAAAACTGCTAGTTGTAAGGACTGCTGCAATTATTTACTAATAACTGAAAAATTCTAAGAATAGTTTAAATAATTACTAGCAAAACTGGAATAGGTTTTATATATATAGGTAACAGAAACAGATTATTGGAATATTTAGGTTCCATAGCTAGTCACTACAGGAGTAGGTTAACTCAAAATTATGTCGAATTGGGAAAATGGGGAAAAAACTGTACTTACAGAACACCTCTATCTTTGTCATTTTCTGTAGGATTTTTCCATCACAGGTAGTTTTGCACATGACAGTTTCACTGTGTATAACAGAGATGCTCCTGATCAGCAGATAGGAAACAGTATGCTCATTTTTTAATTCTGCTGCAAGAAATCTGTCCATTGCTGATGTCCACATGAAGGTCACATTAACCGGACAATCAAACACTTGACAGGTCATCTCCAAATCCTCACCAACATGAATCACTGGATGTAACGGAGTTAATACCAGTTTTGAATTGTTTTCTCCTGTGGAAAAAATGTGTACTGTCAAAATAATGAAATGTGGAAGGTTAAAATTGAATAAACAAATCTGTGTGAGGTCTTCTTACCTGTTATTACATTGAGAATATCAATCCACAGCACAAAAGTGATGCATTTCACTCCACGCATTTTGCTTTTGTTGTGTTTCACTTATTCAGCATGCAAATTCAGAAATAGCACGATAATGGTGATGGATATTCCCACCACGGCTCTTTTCTGACCAAGATACTGATCAACCATCCCGCCTTTTCCTTTTTACTTTCGGTTTCTCCAAACAAACATTATCCATTTGACTCACTTATCAGACTCACTTATCAACAAGCCACACCTCCTCACATTTTCCTCATATCCTCCAAATTGTGCACATAATTAAATGGTTCTTGAATATTTTGCATTGATTTACTGTTTTGAGTGTATCTTTTTGTCTTTTTGTACAGCACAAATCACCATGTCAGTCTTTAAAAATGATCAGATCTGTGAATGCATCTAAAGTACTGTATATTCCACCTAAAGTATATTCCAGTTAAAATTACAACTATCTGTACAAAATGTTTTACAAATCATGATTTCTGTACAATCATATTACTAAACATAATTGAATCAGCATCATGTGATCATACATACATGCATATTTCTTTCAAACACACCCATACTGTCACACACTCATCCACAGATGCACAGCTGCATCTGTTAGAATTGTGACTTTCAAAAAACAAAAACAAAACTGCTTCATGTAAAATTAATCAAACAAATGCCAGCAGATACATTCCATTTTGGATGTTGAAAAAAAAAAATGAATTACTAAATACATTTGTGAATAATACATCATAGAACTTATTTTCTCAATTAAAACACTATAAATATATTATAAATACTTTAAGCCAAGAGTGTGTTTTTTTTTTCTTTTTTTTTCACATTTTATAATTTTGTTTAGGAGAGATTAAGGAATGATCTGTCCATGGTCAAAAAGTCAGCTACGATTGCCATCAGTGTATAATCATAGTCTTAGTACTGAGCATATTCAGACTGAAGGGACTGTGGAGAGAAAGAGAGAATGAAATTAATACATTGATATGAAAGGATGTGTGCAAATTATACTAAAGGGTGGAATACACTAAACAGCTTTTAAAACTTGAACTGATTTTAACAAATTAGTGCCTGGTTTCACAGACAAGGCTTAAGCCTAGTTCTAAAATGCATGTTTGAGCTGTTTTAACTGAAAGCAACTTGTACTCATATCTTAAAATATGTCAGTGCCATTGATTTGTATTAAGATGCACACCAGTAATGTTTTTTCAAAGAATATTAAAAAAAAAAACTCTTAAATGTCCTAATTTAACTAAAGCCTAATCCTGGCTTAATCTAAGCACTGTCAGTGAAAGCAGGCCTATGCATCATACATTTGCAGACTTAATAATGTTTACAGAGAAACACTGGGCATCATTCACTAAACAACTGAGGATCACACACACTAAAAGACTTTCAAGTCATTCCTCATTACTAGGAGATGCATGACAAATGAAAACAATATGCGTTTTAAAATTTGGCATACAAATTTCAACGTAATTGGAATACAAATTACGCTACGTAAGTTTTCTGTAAAATTTGTGAACTCCAACTGCCCAAAATCTGCAGACAGTTTTCTGACTTTTGGAAACTAGCATCAACTCGTCCAGACTGTAAAGCGGGGCAAAAATCTTGGCAAAAGTTTTAGAGTGTATTCCAGCCTTAATGGGTAGAATGATCAACTTCCAAACACAGGAAAATGCAGAAAATAAGGAAAATATTAATTCCCATTAATAGCATGCTTGATTTGGGCTTTTATAGTGTATTACAGGTACATAATAGTAAGACATTCAACTTAAAGGGATAGTTCACCCAAAAATGAAAATTTGATGTTTATCTGCTTACCCACAGGGCATCCAAGATGTAGGTGACTTTGTTTCTTCAGTAGAACACATATGATGATTTTTAACTTTAACCGTTGCAGTCTGTCAGTCGTATAATGCATGGCAATGGTAACAAAATCTATGAGAGTAAAAAAAACATGCACAGACAAATCCAAATTAAACCCTGCGGCTCGTGACGACACATTGATGTCCTAAGACACCGTAAACTACGCCAGAGCGCGTACACACCTCACGCATCGGATGCCGTGCGCACACTCAAGGAAGTTGAACATAGTGGTGTATTAGAGGTAAAAATGATATAAATACTGTTCGGGTTCTCGCACAAACCGATTGTTTTGTGTCTTAGGACATCAATGTGTCGTCACGAGCCGCAGGGTTTCATTTGGATTTGTCTGTGCATGTTTTTTTTACTCTCATAGATTTTGTTACCATTGCCATGCATTATACGACTGATAGACTGCAACGGTTGGAGTTAAAAATCATCATATGTGTTCTACTGAAGAAACAAAGTCACCTACATCTTGGATGCCCTGGGGGTAAGCAGATAAACATCAAATTTTCATTTTTGGGTGAACTATCCCTTTAAGACTCAAGTTATAGTTCACTATAAGGGGCATTTACACAAGACAGTTTTCAACTAAAAATGGAAAACACTTTATAAGTTTTGGCCGTTCATTTACACAACAACAGCGTTTTGGGGGCCTGAAAACTCAAAGAGGTTTCAAAGTGCAAGTTTTTGAAAACATACTGTTATCGTCCCTGTGTAAACTACAAAAATGTAAATTTGTGAAAATGTCATTTTATAGGTATGTACACAGGCACAGTTTTTCTTTTTCAAAATAACATTGCCAGCTACTGGCCTGGCATGCATAATACAGTGTTTTTAGTTATTTTCATGGATCCGTGTGAATGGGGATCATTTTGACAATGTTGTCGTGTATATGAAAAAGTTCTTATAAACACAAAGGAAAAATTTTACATTGATCTATTACATCAGTACATCATTCTAATGCGGGAATTAGAGCAGGAGATGGGGAGGGTGCGAACGAGGAAGGAGGTGTGCTGTTGTCATAGCCATTGAAGTTGTTGTCGATCTAGTACATCTAATACATCAATGTCGTGTAAACGTACATTTGCGAAATTTAGGCAAAATTTTCCAGGCAAAAAGTCTGCTGTCAATAGTGTAGCATAGAAAGCACAGCTCACACTGAAGTCAGGTTCAAATCGAGTAGCTTTTTGTTGGTCAGTACAGGCAAATACATGTGAAAATCTGAAAAATATTTTACACTAACGCAAATTATATGGATTCTTATTGTAATGACTAGATTTCGGCCACAAAATTTGCCAAACAACGGTAAATGACTGCAACTTTACTCAATCTTACATCTCATGTGAGGAACATCCCAAAATTAATAGTTATTTGCTATAAATCTGTACTTCTGATGCAGCTCAAATTTTATTTGTATTTGCATACATTTAAATATGGTGAACTGTCTAACATCACCTTTTTTTGTTCCATGGAAGAAAGTACAATCATGTTTGGAACAACATGAAGGTGGGAAAATGATGACACTTTTCATTTTTACATGAACTGTTCCTTTTAAATTATGAAATCACTTTGATTATCAAAATTTCACATAAAGATCACAATTATACTATAGTACAGAAACAATAAGTGAGGCCAGAAGAACAACCCAAAGTGAAGGAAAATTGGTAAAACAGCAGAAGTAGTGAGTGAAAATCAAGGGTCACGGAGATAACAAAGATGGCCAGATGGTCACTCACTGGAATGGATCTGCTGAGGTAGCGCCCTGGAAATCCGCTTAGTCCACCACGTAACGGACCTCTATGAGGGTTTGGCCGACCACCGGAGAACAGACTATAGCCGGTTCTGTTCATAGGCCTGACTGTGCGATTAGCGCTAACGGTATTAGCTCCAGTAAGGCTGTTGAGGTTGGTGTTGGCCTCTTGATTGAAGTTTACATGTGAGGGAGGAAGTCGGGGGTCAGCAGAGGTGTACCCAAAGCTGGGAGTTAGAGCAGGAGATGGGGAGGGTGCAAAGGAGGAAGGAGGTGTGCTGCTGTCATCATCATTGAAGTTGTTGTCATCGTAGAGGTTGCTGAGGGAATTGGCTAAACGGGGACTGAAGCTGTGCAGGGCGCATAAAGCAGGGTTAACAATGTCTGGGTACGTAAATAATAGGGGTGTAATGATATACCAATGCCACGGTTCGGGTCATATCACCGTTTTGGAGCCACAGTTCAGTTCGGTTCGGATCTGTTTGCTGTGGAGGTAGGATTCATGGCATAGCACCAGCTATGCTAAAGATCACTAGATTCACTTTTAACTTAATAAAAATAATAATAACAATAATTGCACTTTGTTAGTTAATGTTAATTAATGCATTAACAAATTAGACTTTAAAAATTGTTGCTTTGTAAAGTGTTACCAAAAAATCTATTGCCTTAAAAAATTATAATAAAATAAAATAATGCCTAAATAATGCAAACAAGTCTTTGGACAACATTACTTAGGCTACATATAAAAATACATGTGCCATGGATAAATAAAATGAAATAGCTGAACAATAAGGAAATTATTTAAATCAAATATGTAGTAACTCAATCTGACACTTCAGAGTCGCGAGCTGTTTGAGAGGCGGCTGTGCGCACTTTGGCTGAGAGCAAATTGAAGACCGTCTCTCAGAGAGTGTGCGAGTACTTTATGGGTTAAAATAGCTTGAATGTTTAAATTGGCATGATTTAAAATGACAGAGTTAAATGACCTCTAGGTGGCGCTTTTAAGGGCCGACGCATGAATGTGGAGCTGCTTGGCAATCTGCTTCTTTTTTAGCTTTTTAAACAATTTTAAGTTAATATAGTTTGGAAATGCACGGATAGATCATTTATTTGTATGATTACATGGCTAAATTGGAGGTCAGGACATGTGGATGAATGTATTTCTGGGACATTTTGGATGGATTCTTGGTAATGAGACCTACTCTTCTACAGCTGGGTAGATGATAGGAAACTATCGCTGAGGAAATTTTCAAGTAATTGTTTGCCTCTTTTCCTTACAATGGCACAACCTGGACATTTGAGTGATTTCCATGATTTAAGAAGTCTGAGAAGATGTGCACCTCCTTTGGCTTCTGAAGTTAAGAACATACTGCAGCTAAATGGGATTCTACGACCCAGACCTCGCCCAAGGGGTAAAAAAGCTGGGAGAAATTATATTCGTTCAATAGGTACAATTGTTGGAAATCGCCCTACTTCTTGTGGAACTGCAGTGGATATTAAAAGACAGCTGACTGAGCAAAGACCGTTTGTATCTGACTGTTGCTACCATCCTAAGAACTTAATTTGTATAAAGATAAACCAACACAAATCAATACCATCTATGCCTGGTTTTCTCCTTTCCAATGTGTGCTCTTTATGCCACAGATGTGATGAGCTGCACAGTGTGGCAGTGAATAATAACTCGGGCTAAGTTGTATTATTCCTGCTGTGCTCTATTTTCCACAGCGTTCTTCAGCAACAGCCCAACCTGATATACTAATTACACAGTATTTGGATAGTTGCCTCGGATATATTGAATGTAACTACCAGCAGGCTGCAATTGTCATATTTGGTAATGCAAATAAGTACAAGTCTGAAACCATCTGCTGCAGACATGGTCTGAAACAAATTGTGGCTGGAGCAACAAGAAAGGCCAGTCAACTAGACTCAATGTTTACCAATATTTCCTCCATGTATCAGTCACCAGAGCATTTGCCTCCTGTTGGCTCTTCTGACCATCAGACTATTTGCTAAATGCAGGAAATTGGCCCACCAAGCCTATCAAGCATATTTTTTTGTAGAAAATGTACCCCTGAGACAATTTTTTGAGAATGAATGAGAATGAGAATTGGGCCTTCTCATGAATATTATTGATTTTTATCACATTCATGAAGCTACGGACCCTGAGACTAAGGTTGGTGCCTTTACCTCCACTATCAGGTCTATCTTGGATAAAACAGTTCCGATAAAGAAAGTCTCTATCACAAGCAATGATAAGATTTGGATGACTGTACAAATTAAAGATCTAATAAAAGATAGACAGCGTGCATTTTGTTCTGGCAATAAAACCTCTTACAGGAAATTAAAATCAATCATCGCCAAAAAAAATGTCAAGAATGCAAAGAAACAATATTACCAGCATGAGGTGGAGGAACTGTGACGCACCAAGCCTAAACAATGGTTTAAGTCTGTGAAGACATTAGCGGGGATGGAAGAAGATAAGAGTGAAGTGGTGTCTCAGGATCAAAACATCGTGCAACATGACTGTGATATTCTGCCTATGCACTTTGCTTCTGTGTGGAATTATGTGAGCCACACTTCTGTGTCTGAGGAAGATGTTACCTGCAAGTTGTCAAATTGTAGTATACCTCCTCTGAGTATCGGAAAAGTTAAGGCTAGATTCCGTAAACTGAACGCAGCCAAGGCTGCTGGGCCTGACTGCATTCCTCCTTGGGTGCTAAAGGCTTTTCATGAAGTCGGTGTTATGTGATATCTTCAATACATGCATCCAACATAACATTTTCCCAAAACAATGGAAAGAGACTACAGTCAAAGCTGTTCCCAAAAAAGCAAAGCCTAGTTTTCCAGCAGATTACTGCCAGATCTCAGCTGTGAGTCACTTTTACCAGCTGTGTTGGAAAAGTGTTTGGAGTAAATGATAATGAGCGCCATCTGCGCCACCTGCGCCACTCACCGGTCTCGAGTCCCACGGAGGAGCTCTAGATGGAAAAAAGGAGGAGCGATGACAGTGAAAGAAGTGAGAGGACCAGGCCTACATTTTATGTTGTTGTTGTTTTATGCAGCAGTCGTCCGTGAGGGGTTGCCGCTTTAACTTTCGTTTTGTGTTTGTTTATTTGTTAAAGTTTTATGTTTTAATGTTCGCCGGTTCCCGCTTCCTTCTTCCCCGATCTACGAACATTGTTACATTGGTGCCGAAACCCGGGAGGAAGGAGGGACACGCTGTCAGAGAACCATTGCTGCTGAGGGGGATCGCGGTGTTGAGGAGATCGGGCAACAGGAAGAAGCGGAGACCGCCAGTGGCTGCCCGAGGTGGTGGTGCTGGAGCGATGGAAGACAAGGTGGGACGGAGGGCTCGCTGCCGTGCTCCTGGGTCGAGGAGGGGTGGCTGCCGTCCGAGAGGGAGTGGAGGAGTGGGCGCCGTTCGCCAGAGCCTGCTGCCATCCTCCATGTTTGGGGAGGAGCAGGGAACGGGGGGACAAAATATTGCAACTTACAGTTCCACAAAAGGCTGTGAGTAGGTGCACAAGCGAACTTGACTGTGCTAGTCATGAAGATAACCCTGTGCACCCATTCTTTCTATAACAATGTGCTGAAACATGGCATATTCTTTTACAGTCATGTTCTCATTATAATGTTATGTAGCCTATATGACAGATTTGTTCTGCATATGTTGCCCTTAATGGTACCTTTCGTTTAAAAGTGATTCAAGCAATTCAAAACCATCATGGCCGTATGCATTTGAAGTGTCTCAGCAGGGTGCGTGGTAGGCCAAGACTGTACCGCGGTGTGTACCATGGATGGTGTATCGCAGTTTTTCGGTTCCATTTGAATATCGTTACACCCCTAGTAAATACGATCTGGGAACAAAAAAATAAATAAATCACTCAGGCAATGCATCTAAATATTGATGTACCTTTTTAGATTGCCGGCGGAGGAGGAAGGGCTTCTTGTTAGTCTCCGTGGCGCAGTGGAAGAGGAGAGGAAGAGATGATCTTTGAAAGACTTGGGAGGGGAAATGGTGCCTGGAGCTGAGCTTATCCCACTGCCAAAAAAAAAAAGACAAATAGCAGAACAGTTTATTAATAGGTAATTATTTATTTAGGAATTTGCTCCAGAAATGTCCTCATGGAATTAAGGAAGCTTTCTTTTCAGTGCAGTAACTCAATACGAGTAATGATTTTCAAAACTGCAATACTTTTGTGTAATAGCATGGCACTTGGTACAGGTCACTGCCACTGTTGTGCAAAACTTAGTCCCCCTTAGACCCCAAAGTGATTTTATTGACTGAAATAATTGTTTATGGGTACTTTATTTGGTACTTGACTACAAATAGAAATTCATTTTATGATGCATTATTTATGTTAATTAAAGTCAGCATGAAATTAAAATTGACCTTATTAATTTTCTCAATACAAGTTACTGGTCTTCTTGTGAATTAAACATCCATGTCTCAACAGGAGGAGCCATCGCCGTCCGCCAGGAGGCGGAGGAGCATTGAGCCGTTCACCAAAGGATGTCCAGTACCATCGCATGGCACAGTGAGTGAGAGCCTCTCAGCTGGTTGAGGACCAAGCAGCAGCGTGTCCGGGAACCGACGGAGATTTTTTTATTTTTTTTTTATTTTTTTTTTGATCTACGAACGTTGTTACATTAGGCTACATTTACACTAGTGCGTTTTCGTTTTAAATTTTTACCCTCGAAAACGGAGACTTTCGAAAACGCTGCAGACCCCATTTTAGTTTGAAAACTCTGCGGTTGCATTTCAGTGTAAAGCCAAGAACACACTACATGACTGTCATGCCGATTATGAATGGAATTTGGTCTTGACGACGTATCGCGCCGGGTCTGTTCCAGTTGGGCTCAGTCGCTATTTGCAGTCGGCAGAAAAAATCGCATAGTGTGTGGTGCCTAAAGATTATCATCTAAAAATTCAAGAACCAGTCGTTTCCAATCGTTTTCACAACGATTTTATATTAAACATGTTTAATATTTGCGACTGATGCCAGCGATTGTATTGTAGGCTATGCGTTCATTGTCAAACGTCATTAAAGGTTCATTTTGTAATTTTGTCAAATACTTTTATTGATTACACATCTTCTTGTGATTTATTTCTTGTCAATTTTATTTCATAAGTTAGCATTGCAAGTTAAATGGTTTTAGATTATTCGTTTTTTTCTGCAGTCGAATAAAGTAAAAAAGCATAAATTATGTCAGCAATTTCTCTCATTTTAAAGATACTATCAATAATTATTTTTTTGTTCTTTTATTTTTGGAATTTGTCCAATCGTGACGCGCCAGTCATTGTGTGTTGTGTAGTGGACTTACTCAGTCATTAGGTTTGTGCTCCTCTCCGACTGTCAAAGACTAGAATCTGCTCCAGTCGATGGAAACAGTCTTTAAGTGTGTTGAGGTCAGTCTAGGTGTGTGTGTGTGTATATATATATATATATATAATAATATAAGATTATTCTCGTACTGCTACGACTTTATTCTAGAAATATTTCGACTTTATTCTCATAATTTCAATTTTATTATCGTATTGCTACGACTTTATTCTCGTAATTTCGACTTTATTCTCTTAATTTCGACTTTATTCTCGTACTGCTATGACTTTATTCTTGTAATTTCAACTTTATTCTCGAAATATTTTGACTTTATTCTCATAATTTCGACTTTATTCTGTGCCATGCTAAAAAATAAAAAAAATCTAAGATTACGAGTTTAAAGTCGTAATATTTCGAGAATAAAGTAGAAATATTTCGACTTTATTCTCATAATTTCTACTTTATTCTCGAAATATTACGACTTTAAACTCGTAATCTTAGATTTTTTTTATTTTTTAGCATGGCACTAAAAAGCCGTCATAGATACACATACACACCTCTGTGAGTTTTAAACAACTACATTCTCGCCTGAAATCCTCTTAGAACTACATTTCATGACACAATAACAGTAATATTTTGAAAATTATGCGGGTTTTCTCCTCCGCCATTAACGCTCGCTTGTTGGTGCGAAATGCATTGTGGGATAATGTATGCTACCGTTTGCTTGCTCACAGAGGTGTGTATGTGTATCTATGACGGCTTTTTAGTGCCATGCTAAAAAATAAAAAAAATCTAAGATTACGAGTTTAAAGTCGTAATATTTCGAGAATAAAGTAGAAATATTTCGACTTTATTCTCATAATTTCTACTTTATTCTCGAAATATTACGACTTTAAACTCGTAATCTTAGATTTTTTTTATTTTTTAGCATGGCACTAAAAAGCCGTCATAGATACACATACACACCTCTGTGAGCAAGCAAACGGTAGCATACATTATCCCACAATGCATTTCGCACCAACAAGCGAGCGTTAATGGCGGAGGAGAAAACCCGCATAATTTTCAAAGCGCACTTTATTTTATAATGCCGTCTTATTGCTCTTCTTTGTAGGTGCATTTTAAAAATGTTTTCCCAATCAATCCTGGACTCCTGCTCAAAATGATAAATGATTATAACGACAGCTACAAAAAAACCCCAACAATAAGCCCGCAAAGCTGCTATCGTTCCATCCTGATGGATGACATGTGTGAAGTGGAATCCGGAAAATAAACCGTGGAACTTTGACCAATGAGCGGGTCTGTTCCAGTTGGGCTCAGTCGCTATTTGCAGTCGGCAGAAAAAATCGCATAGTGTGTGGTGCCTAAAGATTATCATCTAAAAATTCAAGAACCAGTCGTTTCCAGTCGTTTTCACAACGATTTTATATTAAACATGTTTAATATTTGCGACTGACGCCAGCGATTGTATTGTAGGCTATGCGTTCATTGTCAAACGTCATTAAAGGTTCATTTTGTAATTTTGTCAAATACTTTTATTGATTACACATCTTCTTGTGATTTATTTCTTGTCAATTTTATTTCATAAGTTAGCATTGCAAGTTAAATGGTTTTAGATTATTCGTTTTTTTCTGCAGTCGAATAAAGTAAAAAAGCATAAATTATGTCAGCAATTTCTCTCATTTTAAAGATACTATCAATAATTATTTTTTTGTTCTTTTATTTTTGGAATTTGTCCAATCGTGACGCGCCAGTCATTGTGTGTTGTGTAGTGGACTTACTCAGTCATTAGGTTTGTGCTCCTCTCCGACTGTCAAAGACTAGAATCTGCTCCAGTCGATGGAAACAGTCTTTAAGTGTGTTGAGGTCAGTCTAGGGTGCTTTCACACCTGGCCTGAATGTAGTTGTTTAAAACTCAAATCTGCGGTTTATTTATAAAGATGGTGCCTATTTGAAAATTTGTTTCGCTGATTTCGGAGATGTGAGCTCCAGGCGATCACCGGGCGCTCAGTGCTCATGTTTTCCGCCAAGAGCAGCCTTACCTTGGCTAGTCTTTCTGCCATTTGCCGCTAGCTTGGATGATTCTGTAGTGGTTAAACATAATATATAATTTGTTTTGGGTAAATCTAACAGGCAATCTTTGGTCTCATGAATCTATTATTTGTTTCTGGTCATATCTTTTTAACTGAGCACAAAGTTTAGTTTCATAACTTTATATATTTATCTTAGCGTACAGCGCTGATGTAGCATACGTTTGACTGAATTGTTTGCTTTTGTCTTTATTTCCTATTACATAAGCCTCTTATATTTGTCTCATCATGAATCTATTATTTGTTCCTGGTCATATCGTTTTGGCTGAGCACAAAGTTTCATGACTTTATATTTATCTTTACCGTCGTGCAGAGCTGATGTAGCATACGTTTGCCTGAATTGTTTGCTTTTGTCTTTATTTCCTACTATATTATATTTCCTACTTATATATGTTTAATGGCTATTATTGTTAATTAAAACTGACATTTAACAAAAAGAGGCAGCGTGTTTTATGTCATACATTAATACATACAGTGAAGATGATCAGAGTATATATACTGTATATATAGTATGTATCAGGGGCGTAGCGTCTTGTATGCAGGGTATGCAGGTGCATATGGGCCCGGACGTATTGTGGGCCCGCCGAGCCGAGGGGGAACCTTTAATTGAAACGAGGGAATGAATAGAGCCCTGCAGGGGCCCGGCCCTTCCGACAGCTTATCAGAATATTCTTGGCCTGAGTCTGACCCGAGCCCATGTCTTTTCTCTTTTTCGTTTGCCATGTGAAAGCGAACCGCACCAAGAATAAAAAGCAACATTAATAATTTTAATCCCTGTTTCGGAACAAAGCAATCGGTCTACAGGTGTGAAAGCACCCAGAATGTTTCAGCTAGTCGTGTCCCCAGCTTAAACGGACCAAAACGTAGACTTTTGAAAATGATGGCGTGGCTGCCCACATTAACGTTTCTTTATCAAGTTAATTTAGAAATATGTTTGGAAAAAAATTTAAGTTTTTTTTTTTTTAAAGTAACGACCAAGCGGCCAGCGGCGGACTGAGTTGAGCATATGTTTGCTCAATTTAGCCTTCTCAAATCAACATGACTGAAAGGTAAGAGTAATACATCATTCGGAATTGCAAAGGGTCTACTTTTATTTGTGTGCACTCACAAACAATATCAACAAAAACCTGTGCTTTTGTAAAATAATTAACGAAAACAAACAGGATGTGCTTTCTGTCGTCTTTGTCTTGAGCAGGAGTGCTTCACAATGATGAACCGAAACTCAGCGAATATTTGCCTC
>NW_015546155.1:486286-486819 GCF_001515605.1 Sinocyclocheilus anshuiensis | reverse complement strand
TATATCTAATAGAATGCTTTAAATACTTTGAAACAAAATAATTCAAATAGAAAACAAAAACTCTTTCATTATGTAGGCTAATCCATAAATATGTATTTCTCTCTAAAGGCGCGCATCCTGAGGAGATGGCGAGTCAGGATCGTCAACTTCATCTTGTGACTGATTCAAAAAATACTAGTTCATTAATAAATAATTCAAATATCTCAAATATTTTAATTATTTTGAAATATAAATAATATTTCAAAAATAAAATATATTTATTTATCTATTTATTGTTTGTTTGTTTGTTCGTTTTTGTTTTTTGGGCTTCTGTGCCAAGATTGTGTTTGCATGCAGTACATAGCCTACGGCGGCATTTTAGTACCATGTTGAAAAATAAGATTAACATCATAATATTTTAAGAATAAAGTCAAAATGACGATAAAAAAATCAGGTTATAGGCCTATTGCGTGAAGTTAATGTGAGAATTCCACCTATACTTGTATAAAATTGTACAGATTTATAATAAATAAAATAAAATAAAATAAAATAAA
>NW_015546155.1:481678-486060 GCF_001515605.1 Sinocyclocheilus anshuiensis | reverse complement strand
GGCCAGCGGCGGACTGAGTTGAGCATATATGTTTGATCAATTTAGCCTTCTCAAATCAACATGACTTGCCTAAAATAAAATCTATAGACATGAAACACTTCACAATATTAATAAAAAAATTTAACCTAGATAAATGTGTGCTGTTAGACGCATATACAGTCGTTTGTGCGTGAGTGGAAGCTGAAGCGCGCTCTGCAGGACATGGAGGCGCCAGTGTGATCACTTGCATTTTTTTCTTAAGAGTGGAAACTTAACATACGCCGTCATTTTTGCTCATAAAGTAAGAGTAATACATCATTCGGAATTGTAACGGGTCTACTTTTATTTGTGTGCACTCACAATATCATCAAAAACCTGTGCTTTTGTAAAATAAGGAAAACAAACAGGATGCGCTTTCTGTCATCTTGGTCTAAATAAGATTAACGTTAAAGTTAATGTGAAAATTCCACCTATACTCCGCCAAAAATAAAATAAATAAATAAAAAGTCTGTGGCATCCAACCTGTCATTCTTAACAGTTAACATGAAAAACAGCAATAAAACGTAGGCTTTTTGACGTTTTTTGAAACTCTAATTGATCGATTTCATGAAACATTCGTTTGTATGTTTGTATTTGTCTGATTTTTTCAACATGCATTCAAATATTTATTCGTTTATTTCGTGCTGCAAATATTAAAGAGGAAAATATCATTGATTCACATGCTGCTTGAACTGAGACGAATATAGTTATCTCACTACAAATTTTGAAGCGTAAAAACATATTTATTGTTTGTAGTAGCCTATTTTATTATAAAGTTGACAGAAGGCTGACACTTTGTGTTTTAATATAAGTAACAAAGCACAAAGGTTATTGCGATTATTAGGTGGCTTGCGTGCTACAAATGATGGACTTGAGTAAATATTGCGTCAAAATCAAATCAATTTGAGCGTGATTTAAACCCGGATGATTGTAACCAGTCTAAGTTCGTCTGCCTTGGGAAAGCTAGTGTGTCTCCGACATAGTGATAACACAAATTACTGAAAATTGGAAAATAAATTATTACAAATTTTACAGACATAATAATAATAATGACAAATTATATTAAATGTTAATTTATTTAATATAACAACTTATATTTAATATAACTAATTTATATAATGTTCATTATTATAATTAGCAACAGGTTGATGGTAAGACTGCTGGGCATTGCTGCCTGACGCACCTCCGCCAGTGCCAAATTACCAGCCACAGGGTCATCAGCTGGGAGCCACCCTTTACCGATATTTCGCCCCTTTAGTCCCAGAACATCTCAGGGTGGTGGGGCAGCGGATTTAGATCTCAGGTTCCTATGCCTTGAGGCTTCTCCGCACCCCAACTCTTATCATTCCTCCTCAGCCAAAGCCAAAAGCTTCCTTTCTCTGCCTCTTCGGCAAGGTCTTTTACAGCCTTCCTCACGTCGCCAGAGCTGAAACCAATGGCTCTCAGGAAGCGGCTGGTCAACTGGGCCACAAAGCCACGGCAGCCTATCTCCACTGGGTAAGTCGTTGCTCTCCATCCTTTTCCCTGGAATTCTGCTACCAGGTCTGCATACCGTGACTTTTTTCGCTCGTATGCCTCCTGAACTGCATCCTCCCAAGGCACTGTCAGCTCCGCTAGCATCACCTGTTTGCTCATCTTGGACCATGCCACAAGGTCCGGTCTCAATTTGGTTTGCGCAATAGAAGCGGGGAATTGCAGCCGCCTGTCCAGGTTTACTCGTAATAACCAGTCACTTCCACTAGCCAGGATTGAAGTCCTGTGCTTAGAAAGGCATTCCTGCACTACCTGACCTGCTGTTACAAATTGGACGGGCTGACTCTTAAGGCTCTGATGCCTCCCGGCTGCCATCACTCTTGCTCTTTCTGTGTATTCTGCCAGCTTCCGTAGAACCTGGTCATGACGCCACCTGTAACGAACCTGAGCCAAAGCAATTTTACACTTGCACAAAATATGGTGGAGGGTTCCCTGAGCTGCATTGCACAAGTTGCAGATTTCTTCAGCCCCAAACCACCGTGCCAGGTTAACTGGGCTGGGAAGTGTGTCATAAGTTGATCTAATAATGAAACTTAACCTGGCTTGGGGAATTGTCCAAAGGTCGCTTCAGCTGACTGACCTTGGTAAGATGTCAGCCCACTTTGTCCACTGGCTTTCTTGGCCTTGACCAACAGCTTTCACAAGAAGTCTTTCCTCTTCCAATCTCATAACTTCTGTGACCACTAGATTTTTTCGCTCCTTGTTGATGCCTTTGACCAGAATTTACATGACTATTTGCCAGGAAGGTAGCTCTGATCAATTCTCTTAAAGGTCACATATTATACACCTTTATGGAGTTTTATTTTAGGTTTTGATGTCCTTAAGAATATATATTTGTGGTATAAGTACCAAAAACCATCAAAATATATTTTTACAGCTCCTTTCTCAGGAGCTCTGCTAAGAACAGGTCGATTTTGGCCTGTCTAATTAATATTCATGAGCCTCTCTTCTGATTGGCCTGTTGTTTTCTGAGTGACGCACGGCCAAGCCAACCACAGGTAACTAGGGTTGGTAATTAAATTTTTTTTTTTTTTTCAAAAACCGAATGCAGTAATCTACGTAACTATTGCTTTCCTACTGATACAACACGTCAGCATCAAGTTAGCAACACGCTAGGGGTTACATTATACATTTACATTACATAATGCCTGTTACATTACAGTACATAAAATTTCACTTACCACATAAACAGAGTAAAGAGAAATGACTGAGGACGATGGCGAATGATTTGCAGATCCTGAGTACCACTGACAAACATCTAATCTTGTAAAATGTGTGGTAAGTACTGCCGCTCCATAGTATAAACAAAGTACGTGTGATCGCGAATCTCGAAAGTGAAAGTGAAACTAAAATCGTGCATTCAAAAGCAGTTTCAATGCCAGGCATAATAGCGGCTCCCTGCCTGATGCCCGCAATTTAAACAGTATAATTACCCAATGATATAACTGCGAGAGAAAATATTGAAATATATATTTTCCTCTCATCTCGTATTTATTAACTTTAGGGGTTCCGTAGTACACGTAATTTTCTTTCCGAACACGGTATTGACATGTGGCCGGAGTGCGGGGGGTATGAGGGGGGGGAAAGGATGGGAGGATCACGATGCCGGCTCAACATCGTGAAGTCTATCAACCATCGGCGATGGACGATGGCATCGTCTATCGGCCCAACCCGAGTTCGGAAGCCTATGCAATGATAGTGCCATATCATACCATCCACGATAATACCGGTATAAATTTTTACATGATAAAAAAAGTGTCATATCGCGATATCAATGATATAGCAATGCGATGATGTATGGCGGATATACGTTCCCTAGCACGCAGAACAACACCACCACAAACCCAATAGGTGTGTCCGACGTGAAGCAAGCGTGATCGGTGTATGACATCAAAGTACACACTCTTACCTTCAAAAATAGGCGAGACGCATAACTTTAGCGAAGTGGCGTGGAGAGCCACTTCTGGGATGCTTCTGAAATGTGCCGCGGCTCCGCTGGTGTAAACACAAGCACTGACTAGAGTGGCAGCGTCGGAGCCGTAACGCACCGCAGACGCGTGCAGTGTAGATAAGGGGTAAGTCACTCTCGCGATATTTTGACGTTAAACACAAGCACTGACTAGAGTGGCAGCATCGGAGCCGTAATGCGCCGCAGACACGTGCAATGTAAATAAGGGTTAAGTCACTCTCACGATATTTTGACGTCATACACCGATCGGTCTACTTCAAGTCGAACACACAGCTGCTGCTGCCACCTTATGACAATAGATTTACACTTCAAATTAGGTAGTCTGTCGTCGATGACAGTAGCTCATTGGAAAATGATGGAAAATGTCCTTCATTTTGTTTGCACTAATAAATGCTGCTGCCTGCCAGCTGCAATCACTAATAAAAATGTTGTTCCATGTTTTTTTTTAATATATCGTCATAAATATCGTTATCGCAAATATTCTTGAAATATCGTGATATAATTTTGAGGCTATATTGCCCACCCCTATCTGGGGGTTTGGCAAAATGAGGGTGGGACGATGGGCAGTGCTCGGGGTGGTGACTGAAGGTGGTGACTGTGTAGTTCTGACGTCACATTTTTACAGAAGTCACAACGGCTCGTGAAAAGGCACAGCTACTTTATGCAGGCTGTGTGCATTTGTCTGTGGATTGACTGTTTTGAAACATATGGTGGTTACATAGCACCTAGACCTCAGTTATCATGGAAAAAAGCCAGGGAATTTCAGTTTTGACAATATGGGAACTTTAAGAACTAACTGTATTGAGTGTAATGTGTTGTCTAGGTATGTGTCCCTCTCTGACAACGAGAAGACTGTTTTCGG
>NW_015546155.1:480039-480577 GCF_001515605.1 Sinocyclocheilus anshuiensis | reverse complement strand
GCAATCTCCAATAAAACGTTGTTCCATGTTTTTTTTTTCTATATCGTCATAAATATCGTTATCGCAAATATTCTTGAAATATCGTGATATAATTTTGAGGCTATATTGCCCACCCCTATCTGGGGGTTTGGCAAAAGGAGGGTGGGACGATGGGCAGTGCTCGGGGTGGTGACTGAAGGTGGTGACTGTGTAGTTCTGACGTCACATTTTTACAGAAGTCACAACGGCTCGTGAAAAGGCACAGCTACTTTATGCAGGCTGTGTGCATTTGTCTGTGGATTGACTGTTTTGAAACTTATATGGTAGTTACATAGCCCTTAGACCTCAGTTATCATGAAAAAAGCCAGGAAATTTCAGTTTTGACAATATGGGACCTTTAAGGCCATCTTTCAGCTGAGTTATTACTGTAGTTGCCATATGCTTATCTGTGAGCTCAGCTGAGTACTCTCTGCCCAAACTTCTTATTGGTTGCTCAGAGAGCACTGGAATTCTCTCCCCTGCCACTTGGAAAGAAATTGTATCGCCTGCCCTTGCAGAT
>NW_015546155.1:474216-479272 GCF_001515605.1 Sinocyclocheilus anshuiensis | reverse complement strand
TATATATATATATATATATATATATATATATATATATGCACATATTGCCTGAACCACATATTTATGTATTTGTGTGTGTGTGTATTATATTTCGTTCAGTGAAGATAATCAAAGTATGTCCACGTTGCATTAACTAGCTACATTTATGTGGCTATTAATAGCTATTGTAGCCACAAATATTGCATACAATATGTTTAAATGACAACGAAAAGAGGCAGTGGTGTTTGATATCATATTTCGTCTTATTGTAAATATACAGTGAGGAGTAGCCAAGGCGAGCTGAGTGACGTTATCAAGTACGCTGCTGTTCCATTTGGAGGATTACCGGACTTGTGTCCTCCCGTCCTCAGGAGTTCACACTCCCAAGTTGAACTTGCCAAGTTTGAACTACCAAGGATGCAAGTCCGAACTTTGCGTACTTGGTATTGAGAAACGGCCTTAGACAGGTGAAGCTGGGGGAGGTGGAGGACTTCAGATACTACAACAAACGCTGAACCAAACAATTAAAATGTTGAGCAGCAAGCTCACTGGCTACAGTTGCAAAAGAGACTAATAGAATGCCATGTAGTGAATGGTGTAAAAGCTAGCAGATTTATCTGTGCCATCTAAAGTTTTTTAAAGTGACAGAACTAGAAATTTAAAACAGAGTACTGCTACAACAAGCTAACACTGCTACAAAAAGATAATCAGAAAGGAAAGCTATCATGAAGTGGGATTGGATTTCAGTGGCGAGTGAGGGTACTTCTCAATGCTCTAACTGATGCTTAATCGTGTTCTAGCTTCCCTATCATCCAGTCTGTGACCCAGAAATGAGTATGCACAATTTAAGAAATGAGAAGCACCCTAAATCATGCATGACGTCACAATGGACTGAGAGTACCACTGGTCCACTGTGACTGGACCATTGACCTATAGGTCAAAAGCTATAAAGCTCAAAATAATAGTAAATCTAAAATGGACAAAATTGTTATTAACTTGATAGTAACTCGGTTTGACCACATGATTCTTCCCTCTATGTATTCCTGGGGCTTGTGGAATACTATAACTGCCTATACCTTTTCATTAATTCATCTTCCAACAAATTTTGTCCAATTTTAAATCATCTTCAAACCAAGCATAACAAAATTCAACACATGGATTTTTGGTGTTTTCTGAAAACATATTAATTCCCTGCCAAATGCATCAAATAGAAAGCAAAACATTATCAAGGCAATGCTGTTGTATATTGACCCAAAACTTTTTGTTTAACTGCCACAATGTTTTGCCACAATGGTGTCATGACTGAGACTGTTCAGACCATATTAATGACACTTATGTCCTTTATTTAGTGAAACTGAAGGTCTACCTAAGCACTGTGACTGTAGATCTGGGGTTGCGTTGGCCCTTTAGAGCTAATAGTGTGTCTCCTTGAGTTGGAATCATGTCCTCTTCTCTGAACTCATCCTGTAGTGTAACAAATCACAGTGTCAATAACAGGCTTACTGTATTGTGCACTCAGATGTGATTGGTAGATTCAGTTCCTCAGATGCCTTACCTCATCCACACTTGGTGGCTTCAGAATGGTGCTGTCGATGGACATGTCGTCCACCTCGGAGATGAGACGGGCCATGTTTCTCTCCTGTTGTCGACTTTGCCTCAGCTGCTGTTGCTTCTGCTTGGACTGATGGAGATCACCTTGTACCCACATACTGTGCCGCTTCCTTGAGAGAAAGAAAGTGCTTCTAAACAGGACCTCTAAACCATTTTTTCTGTCTGAAGACTTTTTGACTGACTGTTTGGACTTACTGTTCGAGAAAGTGCTGCTGTGGTCCAATGATGGAGCCCGGTCTGCAGATTCGTATCCAGGCAATGGCCTCAGGTGCTGTGAAGCGATAATGCTTCATCAGGTAGCAGCCTATCAGAGTGCCTGTCCTGCCAAGGCCAGCTGTGCATTAAAAGAAATAATATAATGATTTAAAATCAAAATAATTAACAATTTTATTTTTTTAAAATAATTTTAATGGGAATCATTTGAATGCTTCCCATCGAAGACTATGCACGCAATCAAAATATTTTTACAAAGTATTTTGGCATTAATTCATCTGTTTCAGCCAGATAAATAAGATCCAACATGGATAGGTTGCATGACTTACCATCATCCTCGAAATCTATGAACAAAACTCATAACTTACCAAGTAAAATAAATAAGCATGCACTGATGTTGGGGGGCACTAGTGAGCAGGCTATGGAGTAGGTGTTTCTTTGGTGAGCTCCGTCAAAATATATATGAAAAAACTTTAAAATGTGAATTTTTTTTGGTGCAGTGTGATCAAAATACAGAGCGACATACATTGGGAATATTTTATTTTCACTTTTTCGTCGAGTTACACAAGCTTTCACGCTTAGATGGCTAGAAGATTACGTCAATATGCCTACCAAGGGAAGGACACAGCTAACAGTTCTGGCGCCAATGATCCAAACATGAAAAGTAAGCTGAAATGTCAGAAGAACACGGCGAACTTCTTGTTTCTTTAAAAACAGACATCGCAACACTTTTGCAATCAGACCTTAAATCTACTCTTTCTACTGAGTTTGAGGTCATTAAATCTCAAATAAAGGCCATTAAAACAAGTTGTCGGCGGCATCGACCTGTTACTCGCTGATCAAGAGTCCATGAAAAAAAACGGTACCTGAAATGGAAGAAGGCCTCAACGCATGCTCTGATGAGATAACAGGTTTACAAAAATCTGTGCACAAGATGGAATCAGAAATTGCTAACCTACAGGAAAAATGTCTTAAAGGCACAATATGTAATTTTCGCCGCTAGAGGGCGTGTATTCAAAATAAACAAATAGACAAAGGTGTAGTTTGATGACGCCGTGACTGAGTGTGGAATCATGGGAGTTGTCGTCTTCATCCCCACAGCCGATGCAATCCGACGGGACTCGGGCAGAAATCATGTTCATTGATGAGCTAATGATTTATTAACGTAGTAGAATGAAGCAGGGTGAGGCTGAAAGCCGTCGAAGCGAAACGAGGCCGCTGAACGAGCACGACACACGGCTCGAAAGCAGCGGAGCTTTTATTATGCCACAGTCGACCGCTTCCGCTCCTTCTGGTCGTGCGTATGTGAGGGGAAAAAAAGCAGTGCTGTTTTATCATACTAGATACATTTGAAACTTCTGTTATAATGCTACTCTGTGCGGTCGTCACCGGTCTATTAAAACGCACAACATATTAAAGCGTCTTTGGTGTTTCCATGTTTTCAACAAAACAAAACCGGAAATCGAGGGGTTATGACATCATTGGCAGGCGACACAATGACACTATAGACATGGTCTGTGTCACTAGTTAAAATTGCTTATTTCTCTGGATTTAAACATTCTTCGAAACATTTGGGATAATGTAAGTACACAAGTCAGCAAAATATATAACACTGTTCTAGTGGTTTTTGGATATTTTAATAAAAAAAAACTTACATATTGTGCCTTTAATATGGAGGGACGAATGAGGAGATGCAACATTCGTTTAATGAATGTGGCAGGGCTCAAGTACCCCTGTATCTGTGTCTAAACTGCTTAAGGAAGTATTAAGAATGGAAACTGAGATTCTAATTGACAGATCGCACTGCGGAACTCAGCCCAAACAACCTGGCAGCAAACCTCGAGTGACAGTAGCCAAATTGCACTATTATCAAAACTGCGTGGAAGTTTTCCGCCGGGCTAGGGAAATCGATCCTCTGCAGTACAACGGAACCAGGATATCCATTTTCAAAGATCCTACCTTGGCAATGGCCTGCATGAAGTCAAAACTCACCGCTAATCAGTATGTTTAACAAAAGTAAAAGGGCCTGATCACGATCTCTTGATAAGTTGTAAATTAAATTGTATATGTATGGGTAAATTTACCAAAGCCATCGGACTATCAAAAGTAACTTGCCCAGACTGCGTATATGCCTCCTGTAATAACAAGCTAAGACGAAGCTGATGCCTTTTTTTCTGTTTTTTTGTTTGTTTTTAAATTAGTACAATTATTAACATTGGTAATTTGATCTCTTTGTGTAGGCTATTATTCTGTAGTAATATTATGTCATTATTCATATTTTCTAATTGGTGTTTAAAATGCTTAATTTTGTACTGCACCTTAAAAACTACTTTCTTTTGTATGGCGGAGCAATCTGTATAAATGGAACTCTCCATCATAAGCACTTTGATGTGTGGATGTTGTTGCTGGGGGTTTGGGGGTCACCTTTGTTCAGTAGGTGAAGGGGGAAGGAAATACACTGCACTGACATTTCTTTGTAATGTTTATTTTTGTCCATGTCAGAGATTTATAGAGAGCTATGAGATATTTATATCAAGACCAAAAAATATCATATGTTACTGTTATTTTCTATTCTGTAATTGGGGTAATGGCTAATGCGCAGACTTTTAAAGACCCAACGAGCTGTCAAGTAACATTTGTAAGCTGGAACATGAGATCTTTATATCACCCAGTTAAACGCAAAAAAGTGTTGTCATGTGGAAGGAGCACGTGTTATGGGGTAATTCATGAGGTAGGTGGGGATGCCATGAAAAGACCCTTAATCTGTGTAAAGGTGACATATTTAGTTGACATGCATAAGTACATGTAGACTTAACAAGGACACTGTAAAATATGTATTTTATTTTAATTGGAAGTAGATGCCATCTTAAGGATTTTAAGGTAACAATGTCATTTTGTGGAAAAACAAATTATTCAAAGCTCTGGTTTTATATCAAAACTGGAATGAGTCTTTAATACACATATTTTAGAAGTTGTAATTCTGTATGAGTAAATGTAAGCATATATATATATGTTTTAGTTTTTTTAATTTAGTGAACAAGATTAGTACTGGCTAGGTGTCGTCATGATTGTGACCCAGTGTCGGCTCAGTTTCAGTACCCAGTGTCGGACCAGTGCCGGCTAAGTGTACCATTTTGGTTGGTGTGATTGTGGCCCAATGCTGGTGGTGTCAGCTCAGTTTCAGTACCCAGACTCGGACCAGTACTTGCTAAGTGTTTCATTTCTCGTCGGTGTGATTGTGGCCCAGTGTCGG
>NW_015546155.1:473042-473880 GCF_001515605.1 Sinocyclocheilus anshuiensis | reverse complement strand
ATATTTAGTTGACATGCATAAGTACATGTAGACTTAACAAGGACACTGTAAAATATGTATTTTATTTTAGTTGGAAGTAGATGCCATCTTAAGGATTTTAAGGTAACAATGTCATTTTGTGGAAAAACAAATTATTCAAAGCTCTGGTTTTATATAAAAACTGGAAGGAGTCTTTTTTTTTTTTTATTGAGATACTACAGTAGAGAGATGACAGGAAAGCACTGGGAGGATAGAGGGATCGGCAAAGGACCTCAAGACAGGACTCAAACTCGGGACGCCGTGAGTGCAGTTGCACTATGTGTTGACGCACTAACCACGAGGCTATTGGCACCGACAGGAACTATAAGTAAGTGTAAGTATATATATATTTTGAATTTTGCGAACAAGACTAGTACCGGGCACTAGGTGTCGTCATGATTGTGACCCAGTGTCGGCTCAGTTTCAGTACCCAGTGTCGGACCAGTGCCGGCTAAGTGTACCATTTTGGTTGGTGTGATTGTGGCCCAATGCCGGTGGTGTTGGCTCAGTTTCAGTACCCAGCCTCGGGCCAGTACTGGCTAAGGGTGCTTTCACACCTGTAGATTGATTGCTTTGTTCCGAAACAAGGATTAAAATTATTACAATGCTGCTTTTTATTCTTGGTGCGGTTCGCTTTCACACGGCAATGTTTCTAAACGGACCAAATTTGTTTCACAGACATTCACAGGTTCATTTTGAAGCATCAGCAAAACAACAAAGCTAATGCTTTTCACAGAACTTATGTAATTACCCATTATACATTGTGATATAGCCTGGTTCGTTGGTCCGTTAGATCGGATTGCTTTCTCACTACAACCGA
>NW_015546155.1:469697-472917 GCF_001515605.1 Sinocyclocheilus anshuiensis | reverse complement strand
CGAGTACCATTTTGGTTGGCGTGATTGTGGCCCAATGCCGGTGGTGTTGGCTCAGTTTCAGTACCCAGACTCGGGCCAGTACTGGCTAAGTGTTTAATTTCTCGTCAGTGTGATTGTGACTCAATGCCGGTGGTGTTGACTCAGTTTCAGTACCCAGACTCGGGCCAGTACCGGCTAAGTGTTTAAATTGTTGTCGGCGTGATTGTGGCCCAATGCCAGCAGTTTTGGCAGCCGGACTCGTGCCAGAGTATTTGGGCCGATTCTGGGGAGTCATATATATATATATATATATATATATATATATATATATATATATATATATACTGTATATATACAGTATATTGCAACATAAATTCTGCGTCCTGCATTACACTTTACAAAAATTGCAGGATCATACAATGTCTCTACTCCACTTTTTAATAATGCAATAGTGCACCTTATTTAGATGGGGGAAAAAAACAAGATGCTGTTTCTTCATAAATTTAGGAAGTGTCTCACCCTTGCAGTGGACAGCTACGGCACCCTTGGCGCTCTCACAGATGTGCAGAAAGCGTCTTGTGAGGAGATCACTAGGCGTGGTGCCGTCTTCAAAGAACAAGTCGTGATGTTCAAACCCGGCATCTGTGAAGCGCCGACCTTCATAAATCTTCTTGTTCAGTCGCACAACATCTGTAACATTGTGCTGGCGAAAGTAAGAAAAGTATGCTTCTGGAGTGTGGAGTGGATAACCTGAAAGAGCCAAAATAGTCATCAGTTCAGAAGTGAATTCAGTCCACTCAGTAAGAGATTCTCATTGTTGCCATGATGGGCACTAAAGCACAAAAACTACAGTCAGTTTTTTCTCTTATTGTTGTGCAAGTTTGAAGATTATCTTGCCTGCAAGTTAGTGAAAGTTGGTATGTTATCAAGCTGATTAATCTGATTAATAGCACAACCCCTTTAATGGCAAAGACATTTTAACATACCTCCATTGCCCCCTTGAGTACTTTGTTGATAAAAATGGTTTAATCACCACTGATTAAATGGTGTGACAAGTCATTTTCAATGTTTTCCTGTACTTGTAGCAAATGATGTTCAGTTTAACAGAGTTTTAGGAAACAACTACTGTTGAATAAAGAACATATGCCAACAGGGTAACACACTGACTCAATAAACACTAGATTGTTATTTGTTGCGGCAATAGCTTTTAGGGGCAAATCTAATGTGCCAGCTTACCATTCTCTATTTTGCTCTTGGGATGAGGTCCGCTGAAGGCCAACAGTTTTCCTGGCACAATCCAGTTAAAATCTCCATTTTCTACACGCTTGTAATGCAAAAGGTGAGAAAATATGCTAAAATTATAACAACTGCTAAATGAAAAGAAGTTACATGTGTTGAGTTTTGTGGATGCATTATTGCTTCTAAGTAGTTACAATAGGACTCAAAAAGACTGAAAACAAAATCATTTCAAATCATAAGGTTGCACTACAAATAATCCTTATCCATCAGATTGACTGAATGAGCTGTACATTTCCCTTCATGTTCTATTTTCAGGCATCTGGAGAATAAAATAACGCTTGGTATTTTAATGGGACATGGTGTAACAAGAATATCTATGGCAAGAGCTCTTTTCAGTCTGCTGCATTCTTCTCAATATTATTATTTTTTATTAATTATTATTATTTTTATAGATTTTTTTTTCTCTCTGTAACAATATGAAAACATCTACTGTACAATTGTGCTCTGCTCTCCCAATTTAATTTATGATATGTTCCATGAATAATTCACTAAATGCAGAGTCTCTGTTTTTTAATCCAAATTATCACGTCTCTTTCCAGGTTTGTTTTCACACGGATGCTTTAAAATGTAATTGTCTCCCTTTTCACTTCTAATTCCTATAGTGTTTACTGGAATGTTTCTAAAGCAGGTAAATACAATATTTGTTATCTGTCAAAATGACGGAAATCACAGCTCATTGTACCCAGTTTAAAAAAACAAAATGCTTATTGCGTTTATAAAGCAAAACTTTTGCTGTTTTTTTTTTTTTTTTTTACAGTTTAACAGAAGTTATTCCCATAATTCATGCAATTCAAGCATCATGGGGCATAGGGAAAAGATGGATAGACAGTGTCCCCAAAATGAATGGACAGTTAAGAAACACTTTAATGTTAAATGTACTACATTAGATGACATAATATCAAACCAACTGGTATTTTTGCAATGACTTTTAACCAGTAAAATCAGTTCTCCTCAAGTTCACACAGGTTTTATATCAGAGTAACCACAGGTGAAGTTCATCACATTAACAATGAACAATGATACACTGACATTTGACAAACAAAGCTCCCAAAACTTTATAATTTATCATATATTTTTTGTTAAATGTTTTGCTTGAAAAGTGTACTCTCTTTCTTTAAAATAAAAGCCACTTGGTTTGATATTCGATATTGAATGCTATGACAGTTATGCAATTTTAAATGTACAAAAAATATGAATATATAAAGAAGTGATACCTCATAATGTTCATATTCTTCAACATCAAAATTCTCAAAGTCAAAAAACCCATGCTGCGAGGCCTGAAAAATTAATTAAGAATAAGATAACATTTCATTAAATAAAGGCAAATTATGAATTTTGGACTTTTACTCACTTTACTAACATAATAGAATTCTAAATGGTTCTAAGGAAACATCTTCAAAAGAGCCTATTATGCATAAATTAATTTTAGATAAATCCTTGATGCTTAAAAGGACAAACTAAACAAACCAAGGTTCTCTTCAACACCATTTACTCAAATCATGTGTCAATTGCAAGCACAGCCGTCCAAGCTGTGTAATATCTCAATGCCATTTTAATTGCTTTTCTTTCCTGCCAGACAACTTTCCAGAAAATCTCCACCCACACAAACTACCTTCTTTGTATTAAGCTTCCTGTTCCTCAGTTACCACATTGTGTGGCATGTCCTTTATGTAATCCATTTGATAGTGCCTGTGCCAATTCTTTCTCCCGTGTCAGAATGAAAAGACAGATAATTGGACTAAAAGCTTTTGTTCTGGGGATAAAGTGCATTACACGTCTGCACTGTCCAGCCTTGATCCAAAAATGGTTCAAGAATGTCACAAACTTTAACCTTCCTAAATATTAATAGTTAAAATGGATGGTGTTTTTATGGAAAATGCTTCCCTTTAACACACGTACCTTACGGATTCCTTGTAAACAGTCTAATATGGTTAAATCATAT
>NW_015546155.1:463508-469675 GCF_001515605.1 Sinocyclocheilus anshuiensis | reverse complement strand
GTGTGTGTGTGTGTGTGTGTGTGTGTGTGTCTGTGTGTCTGTGTGCGTGTGCAATGCTACCTTAAAATGACCTACAATACCATTCAAAAGTTTGTGTAAGACTGTGTGAGCAACTTCTCACCTGAAGGGCAGGTATGACACATTGGTTCCAGAGATCAGGGCCCGGTACACCTCCTCTGGAGTTCTTTTTAAGTAGATTACCTGCATACAGAAGCGAGACATCATGACTAGAAATTTCTCAGAGAGACTCTAAAACAAGAGGTCAACTGGGACTAAATAGCTCTTGTTGTTTTTTGCTGTTCATAATCAGTTTGTTCTTACTGTCTGGGATCTCTCAAACCCTAGAACAGGAGGGTTCAAATCAACAAAATTGTCCTCTTCTAAGGTCCTAGAAACAGAGCTGGACTCACCGCATAAGCACCGATGAGGAAGGCTGCATTGGCTCTCTTTCGTTGGTCGTAACTGGTGTAATGGATGATGCGCTTTCTGGACAGAGTGAAAGACTGCAGACATACACAACACACATTCATTTTCAGAGCTGTGCTGGTTGAAGAGATCGTTCATCCAAAAATGAAAATTCTGTCATCATTTATTCAACCTCATTTGTTCCAGACCTGTATACATTTCTTTATTCTAAGAAACACAAAAGGAGAATTAAGGTAGAATGTCAATGCTGCTTTTCATACAATAATGTGCCAAGTGTGAACATACACTTATTTAAATTGAATAAATGAAAAACAGAAGTTTGGTGAGTAATGACCTAATACTGTTCCTCACAGAAAATACTGTATTGTTTGAGAACTCTTAGAATGAAGTGCATGATGCATATGGACTACTGCTGTAGTACTTTCATGGTGCCTTTATGTAACTTTTGGAGCTTGACAGCCACCTCACAATTGACTGTATGGAAATGTGTAGGACATTCTGCCTGTGAGTGCTGCAGGGATGACTATAGACAAAACCCAGAAAAACCCCAGAGTTTCAGTTCAATTGTCCTGAAGTCAAAGGGTTTTTTTTATTGCTTTTTGGTCAAGTTTATTTTTAACAAAGTTCGGAAGGAACATGTTCAGATCTTTCAACCAATCAGCTTCAATCATCCTGATGTCAATGAGTTTTTTGAATGCGTTAGTTTATTTTTAACAAAGTTCGGAAGGAACATGTTCAGATTGTCCAACCAATCAGCTTCAATCATCCTGAAGTCAATGAGTTTTTGACTGCATGGGTTAGTTTATTTTAACAAAGTTTATGGAGCTATTTTTGTGTCTTTTTTATTCAATCAAACATACTGTGTTTGAGAGCAAAACTAATTATATTTTCATTGAAAAATAAAAGATTGCAAATAATAATTTAGAGAATAAGAATTTAAAAATGACAAAAATAAAGTAATTCATAATAAAACTCTTTGCAATGCAAATAAATATTCTATGCAGATCCCACACTTTTCATTATGCAACCATTTATTTTGCTCTCTGTTCTGCTGTCATTTTTTGCGGGTCTGAATTCTTTGCTTGCAGTTGAAAAGTTTTGCATGCGAGTGAAGCTGCATCTCAGTAGGCAGTAACTATGCACCAAAATGAATTACCTGTTTCTATTGGTCACTCTCACGCTTGGCGCAATAGTTTGGCCGCACCCACTGTGCAGTCCTGAGCGAGGTTGTTGCGAGAAGAACAACACGTTGTTGTCTAATGTAGATATCTTCAAAGGTTGTCAGTGGTCCTGGTTGTTGTTGTTTATATTCACTGCACACTATTACCATGAGAATCTTGTGTAGTCTCAACAAACTACTGTATATCATTAGAAGGATATAGGGCTTTAGTTTCGATGTTTGACCACTGTTTATACAGTGACAGCAATTTCTGTCATGGAGCAGGGCCGTCCTTAGCTGATGCGGGGCCCGGTGCACCCCCTCCCCCCCCAGGAAGTTTAATAATAGTACATTAGGATTAAATGAACGTGGCCGAGAAAGGCTCCGTCAAATGTGCAGAAAGCAGAATGACTGATTATACTGTCAATCGTGTGTCCATAAAAGCAGGTTGGTACAGTCAAGCTCAAGATATTTCCACGTTTTATAACAAAAAATACATCAGTAATACCCCCTTGTGTGTGTGTGTTTTTAAAGCTTTTACTGTTTGTCTCTTCTAACAAACTTTTAGGGAAATGTTTTTAAATAAGGACTGAAAAAGCTTAATGGTGGTGAAATTGAAGTAATGCAACATGGGGTTCGTTTATAGTCTACATTTGCTTTTTACTTCTGGCGATGGTATTTAGGCTTCAAAATTCATAAACGTTGCGTTCATTTGTGAAGATTATCACGATGAACAAAACATGTAAGAAATGTAAACTTTTGTTGGTAACAGAGTTTATTTTCTGCAGTAATCCAAAAGCTAATAGTAAAATCCTATTGGGTTTTTGTGGAGGGAACCAGGGTGATGCTGCTAACTTCAGTGTTGGCCTACAAAAACAAGTCATCACTGCAGCACTCTATAACTCTAACTCATTTCATGATTGATGGAAGAAAGAAAGGCAGACAGGTTTGCAATGACATGAGAAATTGATGACAGAATTTTCGTATTTTGGTGAACTGTTCCTTTTATACCTTTTGTTACATAGAATTAGATTTAAGCCAATTAAATACATTTGAGTTTTGTTGTTATTTCATTATTACAAATTGCTAATTATTCATACAAAGATTCAGGGCCAAATGCAAGTTATTTTAGTTCCACAATTTGTACCATTACTAGGCTATAACTGACATTTTATGTGCGGCTTACACTGGAAGACAAGAATTTCCTTAAAGGGGTCATATGATGCTGCTAAAAAGAACATTATTTGGTGTATTTGGTGTAATTAAATGTGTTTATGCGGTTTAAGGTTAAAAAAACACATTATTTTCCACATACTGTACATTATTGTTTCTCCTCTATGCCCCGCGTTTCTGAAACGCGTCGATTTTTACAAAGCTCATCGGTCTGAAAAGCGAGGTGTGCTCTGATTGGCCAGCTATCCAGTGCGTTGTGATTGGCCGAATTCCTCAAGCGTGTGATGGAAATGTTACGCCCCTCACCATATTGTGATGCCTGCGGCAACCACATGTGACGACCCCAGGCTGGACTCCGCTTCGTCCACGGTGAAAGCCGATCCGGCGATCTACACCGCGAAGTTGAAGTATTTCCTCAGCGACCAGCACAAATCAGCTCCAGGCATGACGAAGCGATATCGTCCTCTTTTGGAAGGCCAAACAAAGTAGTTTCGCTTTCACAACGAAGCACACAGTGCCTTCACGACATGGCGGCGGCAACAACAATACTACAGCGAGAATAAAAGTTACGCCTTCTTTCTTTGCGTGAACATTTGGGCGGTGTTATGCAAATCTTCCCAGATAGTGACGTAGGTATGTGGGGGCGTGTTAGAACGAGCAGTTTTAGGTAGGTGTGGCTGACTCTTAACTTTTATAAAGAATATCTCTTTGGATTTGAGACTTTAGTCTTTGCAACTTTACAGATCTTCTTTATGCACCAAAAGCTTGTAACACTCCAAAGAGAAAGGAAAATTTGAAATTGCATCATATGACCCCTTTAAACCTTAAAACACAACACACAAAGCAATGCATAATTCAAAATGCAGGTAAAGCACCTGAGAAAAATGAATAATTTGTCAAAAATGATGACAAATACAATTCCCTAACACAGTACATTGGAGTTTTTACAGATTTGTCTTAAGAGTGTAGATGTCCAGATAATTTTTTAACTCACTTCACACATATACTAGAGAGAAACATCAGCCATGCCCCTTAATCTGTCAGCTCCAGATACAAAGACAGTCACAAAGTTCAATCATTCATGCCAGAAACTTCTGTCCCGTCATTATACAGACATATAACTCACAGTAATAGAGCGCTCTCTACTGCTCACTGCAGGAACAAGGTAAAAGAACTTTATAAATGAGCATTATAAATATTAAAACCGCAAGGTTGCTGATGGTGAACAGATGAGAGCACATATTAAGGTTTTACAAAACGGAACTATTAATGGTCATTTTCATTTACTTTGTAATGCTGGGCCCGGACTTAACCTACATATATTTGCAGGGAATTAGCCTTTGTGGTTTTCCAGGAAAAGCATTTTCAAGTATTCATATATTCTTATATATTTACATGTATATCAAAGAGCTGCATTATGGAATTTTGACTTTTATTTCTAGAAAACCTGGTTCAGCAAGTTTTCACCAAATTACTTTGTTTAGTAACTAAAAAGCTCTTCCCAATGAATAAGAATCAGTCCAAAGATAAAAATGAAAAACACAAAATGTATATTTGATCAGTAAGTCAGATATGAATTTCTGAGGAAATCCTTGGGAATATAACACACAGTGCATACATGGAGCCATTTGATTCGAAGAAGATGATCTTACCTTTAGTTTTTTGTTCAGTTTGCAGCAGTATCTGTACAGCATTGCCAGATTGAGGGGCCCAAAATCTGCATAAAAGCTTAAAACAGAAATGCACCATAAAATCACAACTTGTCATGAAGTTGAACAATCAAAAATGAGCTATAACAACCAAAAATTCAATAGTTAAACGTGCCAAAAACTGAGGACTCACTTTTCATATATAAATTCCTCATCTGTGCAGAAGAAATGTGTGTTTGCTGTGCTCTTGGGTTTGCTTCTAAGAGTAGCAAAATACAGACGATCTGAAAGAAAATACAACAGTATACAAGTAAAATAAAGGAAATGATGGTAATATAAGGTAAAATATAAGGCTAAATATAAGGTAAAATGTACAATTAATTTAATTAGTAACATTAACAAAATGTTTACATAACATTATTAGTTAATGAACATTCAAAATGGCAAGACACTTTAAACTGATATGTTAAGCATTATATAGGCTATAGTTTTTACAGTAATGACATTCATGAACTTGATTATAGAGGGCAACATATGCTAGGATATTTTTGTGATGAGACATTTACACATGGATTAAGCAGATTAGAAAATAGGTTGCCTTGCAACCTTTATTTTATATAAACGATATAACTATTTTTTTACTTTTTCAACTTATTCAATATTACCTTTGATAAACTCAGACGCTCCGAGCAGCTCATTGCCCTCTCCCATTTGATCAAATATGGAAACTTCAGGATGTTATTAATATTTCCACGCGTTCCGTTTCGTTCCAAAGGATTTTGTTTTGTTCCGGCAGTTTGAAAATAAATGTATTTAAAAGTAAATCCGTTTTATACACGGAAGTAAACACAGTCCTGCTATAACCCTTTCTGTGTCCCATAAGCTCTTGTGTGTCGAATATAGACGGCAAATCCTCTAAATCTCTTCCGAGCGCAAAGTGGCTTACAAACATGATATTTTCTAACAGTTCAATCTCATGTATGTTCCTGTCCTTCAGTCTTCCGTGAACTTTCGCATTTATAGCGTTTCCGTGCACGTTATGCCATAGCTAGAAACTTAAAACACGGTAAAAGTTAAAGGGGCATCATTGCCTAGTAACCACGTGCTACACCACCACACAAATGCGCGTTGCTAAGGAGGGGTTAAATTCGACCAATCAGAGGTCGAGAAGCAGAGCCTGTCTAAACATAATATTTTGGATTATTTGTGTTTCTGTCAGCGACAGAAATAAATCATGTCATTTTTGCATCCAACTTTGTTGAAAAGGTATTGTACATATTACCCAGAAAATGTTTATTATAGCCTACCTGTGAAATTATTTGCATTTTGCAGAAGTGTTTGTGTCATATACAGGTAAATAGATTCATACTTTCAGTCTTTGTGAGCATATTCTTAAAGCTGCAGTCCGTAACTTTTTTTTGGTTAAAAATGATCACAATGGCTTATAATAATATTTTCTAATTTGAGTGGTACGGGTAGGTTTTCGCTGGAAATTCGAGCACGCCGCTGCGTCATTACATCACATCTGTAAACATAAAGAAGTTGTCCCGGCTAATAAGCTATCGCATGTGAGGATGCTGCAGGTGACTGATCGTTTATAGCCTTTTCTCACAGCAGCCGGAATAATTAAATTTATTATTTTGATGGCGGATTGTAATCCAGAAAGGATTATATGTTTATGAAGCACATGTGAATGAAATTAAATTATATTCCAGTTATAAATGTGCTTCTGATTACAGATAGCCTGGGATTACAAAGAT
>NW_015546155.1:428595-462782 GCF_001515605.1 Sinocyclocheilus anshuiensis | reverse complement strand
GTGCGGTGACTGACTGCCACACATACTCTTCAGAACATTAGATTCATCCGCGCTGGAGCACAACCCACGCAAATAGATAATTCCGCACACAGCTGCAATTCCAGGTTTTCAAACAGAGATGGCGACAAAGAGGCAAAACTTACGGACTGCAGCTTTAAGTGTTAAAATTAACATTACAGTGGGTCAAACATTTATGTGGCAAAAACCACCATGATTAACTAAACAATTATTCATGATGCAGGAATATTTGTGATGAATATTTGTTATGACTGTGATATGAAGCATTTAAGGGATTTTTTTAATGATTTACAGTTTTTCTCAATTGCTTTGGCACATTTTTCGAAACAATCTTACCATTCTCTAAACTGTGAGTGCAAATGTCACAGCTGTTTGCTGGAACTTCAGAACTTTATTGTATGTCTGCAAAATGTAGTTACTCACCCAAAACATTTCATTCATGCTTCAAAACCTAGTTATCGTGTCAGTAATTTGGCCAAGGCCACCAAAATATAAAGTATTTTTGTCATCGTGTGAGCCACACTGGTCAAAATGTTTAGTTGTTTTTTCACCATGACAGTCAACCATGGAAATGAAGGTTTTATAAAAAATCTGATATTTGTTGAGAAGAGTCAATAGTACATAGAAAAAAAAAGTATATGAACATTTGTATTTATGCAGTACATTTGTATTTATGCAGTACATTTGTATTTATGCAGTACATTTGTATTTATGCAGTACATTTGTATTTATGCAGTACATTTGTATTTATGCAGTACATTTGTATTTATGCAGTACATTTATTTTTGTACGAATGCATTACATATAAGTGAAATCTTGCTTGTCCAATTACTGTACATTTCATATTTCTTATGTTACCACAAATACTTCTTTTGAATACTTCAAAAATTATTCTTGGTGGACATCCTGTCGCTCTTGTTGGTCAGGCCAAAGATTTTCATCAACATCACATCTGATGTTTTCCATTGCCATGCACCGGGGAAAAAAATCTCCTTGAATGCCGCACCCATCCCCTGCAATGATCAGCTGTGATGTCCTCACATGCAGCATTCATGGCATCCAACAGAGACATCTGATCTTGTGGTCTATGATCATATACTTTCCACCTCCATGCTGAAAAAAACTCTTCTATTGGATTTAGGAATGGAGAGTATGGTGGAAGGAACTCCACTGTTATCCTTTCATGTGCAGCAAACCAGTCCCTAACAATGTTGGTTCGGTGGAAGCTGACATTATCCCAGACAACAACATAATTAGGCAAATGTGGTCTAACTAAACCTCTTTCTTGTTCTGGAATCAGGTCTCTGTAAAGTGTGTTTAGGAAGGCCAGGAGAAGTTGGGTATTATAGGGCCCAATGTGTGGAATAGGTGTGCTCACACTTCTCTGAAATGGCAGCACATATTGTAATATTGGCCCCACGTTGGCCTGGTGTGTCAGTTGTGGCTCGGTGTCCAATGAGATTGCAACCACGTCTCCGGCCTTTGGACAGATTGAACCCGGCCTCGTCCACAAAAACAAGAATGTGGGTTGTTTCATGTACTTCTAACTCCATGATTCTCTACGAAGAAACACAGAAACAAAATAAAGTTAATTTTTATTCTAGAGTTCAGTAAATGTTTTCTCTTCTTATGGGTTTCTAAAACTTAAAGTAATACAGGCATCTTAGAAGTACAGTAAAACTCACCAAGTGCACACCAATATTTTACCTGGACATACTGGTACTCGCAGCTCCTTCACTCTTTCACTATTCCTCTCAAATGGCACCTTGTAGAGTTGTTTCATAGTCATTTGATGTCTTTTCAAAACTCAAGAGATGGGTGAGGTGCTATTAAGTCGTTATAAAAGACAACGATGATATAGTAATGATTACATTTTAGTACACTAATTACTTATAATATACATAATGTCCTTTGGGCAAAAATTCCCTCCGCTTCACATGCAAACACAGCTTTCACACCGCTTTTATAGAGACCGGATAGCACGCATTAGTGAACCCGGCCCCCCACAAGTGACCCGGGGAACACGGTCATAAACCTTCTCCAAATCTTCAAAACATGTAGACTGGATAAGCAAACTCCTTTATATATAAATCTTGGATTAATGACCAAGATCAAACCTCACCAGTTCTTGCGGACGCTCTAACATGCTTGTGTGATACGTGACAGCACACGTGTTTGAGCATGTTTAAGCTTCTGTTTCCCATATGTGATCAAGGTTTATATATAAAGAAAGCCAAAATGAAAACTGTTCATCATGTAAAGTGATCATGCCTCTTCAGGAGACTTGTATTAAGAATAGATTACTTTTATAGTTTTTGAAGCATCAACATTTTGGTGGAACAGACTTCAATGTAGATACGGAAATCTTGGTCACAGTTTATAATAGGTGACCTTAAGTACTAAGTATGAACAGTAAATACCAACAAGACTATGGATTTACTAGGAAACTACATGTTAGTTTGAGGTATGGTTAGGTTTAGGACTAAGTGTAGGGTTAGGGTTATAGAGGTTAGAGTGTTAGGTTACAGTTAGGGTTAAAGTTAACAGTGTAACTACAACTCAAGTACTTTAAATGTAATTAAAACGGACCAGGTATGTATATACATAAGTATATGTTATATGGATAGTTCACCCAAAAATGAAAATTCTGTCATTTACTCACCCTCAAGTTGTTCCAAACCTTTACGAGTTTCTTCTGCTGAACACAATTGAGATGATATTTTGAAGAATGTAGGTAACCAAACAGCTGCTGCTCCCCACTGACTTAGATACTATTTTTTTCCTCTGTACTATGGACGCCAAGGGGGACCAGAAACTGACAGAACTTTAATTTTTGGGTTAACTATCCTTTTAAGGCTGCCTAACATGCGACCGAAATCTCTAGTTTCATTAAAAACATCATGTTCGTTATGTTACGAAGACAAACGAAAGTCTTAAAGGGGTCCTATTATGCTTTTTCACTTTTTTAATTTTAGTCAGTGTGTAGTGTGTATGTTTGGGCATAAAAAAGATCCAAATTTCAAAGTCCACTCCAAAGGGAGATATTTCGTTTTTTTAAAAAATCGCTAAATCTGCAACCGTTACTCATTCATTGCTTCAAAATGAAATCTCAAAATTCAAGGTTTTAAAGTGTATGTCCCGAATTTTCGGACACTTAAGTGGACCATTTAAAAAAAAAAAATAAAATACATTTATCATACTTTTTTTGTGGTTTCACGCCCTATTTTACACCCTCTCTATGAAAAGTAAAAAACTAAAACTAGGACATTGCTAGTGTTGCTAATATTTTAATTTCAGGAGGAAGTTGCAAGGATAATAAGCTTTTTGATCCATCTAAACCAGTGGTTCTCAACCCATTAGGGGGCCTCTGCCAACTTTCAAGGGCGATCAAAGCCGGAACTAATCGAGCCGTTTGTGCCAGGATGGGGAGAAAGGTATTTTAATAACGTAAATTACGTGAAAAATAATGCGTTTTTCGAACCACCAAGCATGAGAGCATGTTCTAGTACACCCCCAAAACAAAATCAAGACTTTGTAAAAGAGCATATTAGGACCCCTTTAAGGGTTTGGAACAACATGAAGGCGAGTAAATGATGACAAAACTTACTTTTTTGGGTGAACTATACCATTAAAAGCTTTCAGTTGAAATCAAAGAGCTTTTAAATCTCCACTCAAAAGCTGAACGAGACAATCTAGTCTATTTTTCTGATTCAGAAATATTAAACCCTTAATGCCAGTACAAATGGCATGAGAAAACATCAACAGAGAAACCTTCTTTTTATTTTTGGTCCAAGCATTTACTTGGGACAGTAGTACATGACATAGTATGTGAGGTGTAGCCGGTGAGTCATGTGAGTATTGCATGAATGTGCGACTGCGGTACCTCCTGTCTTACGTCGATCTCGTTCACAGACAGCTAGGCTTTCAGAGGTACAAATACACATCTTTGATTGGAATAGATTATAAACCATCATATGAGAACTCCCTGGGTATAATCGTTAAGAAACCCATCCTTACATAATTTATCACACTGAATGTGATGACTTATGCAACAAACGACTCACAAAGAAACTTCGTGTGCTCGTGTATCAGCCAAAGATGCAGCTGAAAAGAAAAGGAAGGTGTCGTTTCTCCCAGGAACCTCTGAAACCCTCAGGTGGTCTAAGAAATGGTCAAACTCTGGAAGACACTGACTGAACATTAAACAGAAAATCACAAATATGGAATGCTACTTCAGTGGAATGTGATTGGTGAGTAAGATCTGTGTGTTTAACAAGCTTTAAGAAACAACAAAATAGGGTTTCTGGATGATCGTATGTAGGAAGATAACAGGTCAGGAGAAGTTCTTGAGGAATGCTTCTAATATTTGGCTTGCTCTTAACATGAGCCTGACACTTTTAAAGCAAAGGGCTTTCTTCTCTTTCCGGGTCTACTGAGCAGCACCTCTTCAACCTGGATTGACTTTAAGCCACATGACGGAACAGTGTTTTAAAATAAACATAGGCAGAAATTCCCATTTGGCATTTCAGAGCAGGTAATTATGTTGGTGGTTTGTGTTTTAAACAATTGGCAAAGCATTTAATAAATATAAATCAAATTGGTATTTTTTCCTTCAGAGCCACCTGAGGGTTGGTCAAAAGCATGCAGAGGTCCTGGGTAAAGGTTCAAAGTAAATCCTTGCTATATTTAAAAGTTTTCCTTTAAAGCAACGCTCAAGGCATCTCTCCTTCACATAAATAACAATGCAATGTACATAAAAAAAAAAAAGTACAAGTATAAATTGCCATTTTCATGAATGAGGGTAAAAGTCCATGTGTCTGCTACATGAATAAACCCTCATCGTAAAAGTCTTTAAAGACAAAGTATCCAAACTGATTGATTGATCATGCTGCGATGACGTGTCCACAGTCAGCTGCTTGATTTATATAAGCGCGGGTCCCATCAAGCGGTTTGAGAACTACGTATTATGTACACCGTCCACTGAATTCATTTTTTGTTTGGATCTTCACAAAAATGATCAAGGCAGTAACGAAGGAATCAAAAACAGTACAGTAACTGAAGTGGCCACTCCTGTTGCGTGTGAGAGTCAGTGAGGTCTCGGTGTGAAATGTGTGTGTATGCAGTCAGGCAGCTTTGTGATGGCTTGATTGGATAGCTTCTGAAGAGTCGAGGCTCACTGAGGTCTATGGTCCTATAAAAAACAATTTCTCAAGCCACTGTAGACGCAAGGGTCAGGTGTCGTCATCGGTGTCCTCTATCAGGACTTTGGTGTCTCGGACCTTTGACCTGAAAATAAAAAAAAAGAAAAGAAATCCTTGAGAACCCATTAGAGCATCTGTATGATGGTGCTCTGAGGTTTACAAGGCACTTTCCACAAACAGGGTCCCTGATGTCCTGTTACTTTTTAATAAAGGCACAAATCCCTTTATTAAAATGTTCTTTAGAGAGAGAACTATTAAATGTTTCGATTTAATTTAAAAACAAACCATTACCTCATGTACATCAACAAATCAAAATTGATTATCTCAATAATTCAACCTCATTTTCATGGCTGTTTTAAGGAAGACAATTTTTTTCTCTCCGTTATGTGAAACACACATTCACTGTATCAATAACAACAAACCAACATTTGGTCCTAAACTGCAGGACACCTTTAGTTAGGCTAAATCTGCAACCGTTACTCATTCATTGCTTCAAAATGAAATCTCAAAATTCAAGGTTCAAACATTAATGGGGATGGAGAACTGATCTATATAATGACTGGATTGCTCATTGCATTCTAAACTGCCATTCTGCGGTGAAGCCACCGGAAGTGTTCGAGCGGCCATCTACTATTCCCTACCGGCAGAAAGCATCATTGAATGACAGCCAAAACTTGACCTAAAATCATCCGATTTAAAGCGTATCAATCACTATCAATGTCAATGTCAATTGTCAATCACAATCATTAAGGTGGGTGTGTCTGCTGCGCACTGCCGACACAGGTAACCGGAATATATTTCTTTATGTACATAATTATGCAGAAAGATTAAACATGAACATATATCTGGTATTAGTATCATACATTGATTTGAATATACAATAAATATTACAATACAAGCCTCTGTTACTATATTTCTCTATATTGTATTGAAATTCAAAGCTTCCCCTGCATCATCTTGGAAATAAAGTTCATGTCTTTAAGTCCATACCATATGTAGTCAGCGTTATTTCTATGAATAAGATATGATGCGTGTATTTTTATGTTCCTGATTGAGCAACATCTATTTCAGACTCTTCAAGATTGCACAAATTCTATGGCATTTTACTAGCATTGTTTCCATAGGAGTAAAATGTTATGTTTAAATAATTATTAATTTAACCAACATTGTAAATCATTAACTGCTTCAAAATGCATGCTGTTAACGAGAAATCATTGTTGAAACATTTGTAGTAAGCCTACTGCATGAATAAAAACATTAAAACAACAATTACATAAACAGTGAATGTACAAGGCAAGTTAAGGTATGTGTGCATACAAAACATAAATCCTTATTCAGATTTCATAATGAGCACTGTCATTTGCAGTACATATGTTTAGGATCTATTGAGGATCTTTTATCCTGTGGTTAAAAGAATAGTTTTCCCAAAAAAAAAGATAATATGTTGAACATTTGCTCACACTCAAGCCATCCAAGATGTAGATGTAGTTTGTTTCTTCATCAGAACTTGATGGATTGTTTATTACAAACACGCAGCTTTTTCCTTCAGAAGATATTAACTGATGGATTGGAGTTGTGTGGATTACTTGTGGATAAATATGACATTTTATCAGCTGTTTGGGCTCTCATTCTGATGGCACCCATTCACTTTAGAGGATCACCTGGTGAGCACGTGATATAATGCTAAATTTCTCCAAATTTCTGATGAAGAAACAAACTCATCTACATCTTGGATGGCTTGAGTGTGAGCAAACTTTCAACATATAAGTTTTTGGGAAAATATTCTTCTAACCACAGGTTGTGGGTAGAAATGGTTAATGAGTGTATGATATATGCTGGTATGCTCACCTGAACACCTCCAGTGGTGCAAGGACAGTTGCCAAAATATCAGAAATGTTTGGGAAAGTAGTCACAATCCCAAGAGAAAGTGGAATGGTCCATGCAAAGCGCAAGATTACGTCTTCTATTATGGCACAATAGTAGTAAGCCTGTTCAAAGGAAGCACACAAATTAACACAACGACAAGTCTGTCAACAGTGTAAATGCCGTGAAGGGGACTGTTCTCTTTAAAAATATTTAAATGGTAAAACATGAAAACCAACAGTGTGTGTATTCTTACTTTCTGTGGATATACAATCTCCTCTCTGAGGAGGGTGTTCTCCCCTGCGTTACGGTCAAAAAGTCCCCAATCCATCTTCAGGTCCCACATTAAGGTGTAGCAGGAATTAATGATCTTGAAGGCAATTAACAGGTAAAAGAAGACCTGACCTTCTGGAAGAGCTAAAGATAAAAGAGAGGGAGTGACATAAGAGAACATTACAGATATAAGAAAACACAGGACTTTACATTTAGCCGCATGGTGTTCCTCAAGGATCGGTGTGTGGTCCGCTTTTACTTTCATATCAACCACATTCTACCTGACAAAAAATGTCTTTCAGACTTGTTTTGAGTGGAAACAAAAAATGTCATGTTGGGTAAACAAAGAATTTCAAACAGTATCCAAAGCATCTGATGTTCAGGTAAAGAATGTAACAGCTCATGTGCTTACTTTCATGCGTCTTATAGAGCGCAGAAAAGATGACCACAAAGAAAGTAGTGGAGTATTTGCCAGCATTAGCCAGGTGAGGGAAGGCACGCTTTGTGTCCCGGTAACGTCTCAGGCACTGCACAAACCGGAACCAGGCAGGCAAACACTGGATTACAGCTCGTACTCCATATGAATATGAGTGGCATATCCCTCCACCTGATTTGAAAGAAAAAACAAACAACGTGCCATCAATAACTGCCCAATAAAAACCTTTATAAATCTGGTAAGACATTAATGTTCATCTGGATACCCTCTTTAATCCACAGCTCCCCCTCAGAATTGGACCAGTTCAACTCCATGCTGTAGAAGCAGATCATGTACTCCAGGTCCATCAGAACCACCACTAGAGAGTTGAGCTGGTCAGCCAGCCAGAAATCTGCAAACCCCACTCTGTGAAATGGCGCTGTGACCACACGAAACTATGTACATAAAAAGGTGGACAATAATGCAGGAGAAAAGAGGAGATGACCAACTTAATCAACAACTTACACATGGAATATTAATATGTCTCATAAAACTGTGACAAATGTTGTTGTGTTATGAAATGGGATTCTCCTGGCTCTTACCAGTAATTTGAGTAGCCAGAAGCGAGATTTATAGTAGCATGTTTTGAAAGGGTTGATAAGGAAAAAGAAGAAGAATCCATAGAGAGCTAGAGGGTTCACTTGTATAGGTATCATTGTGTACTTAGCGAAGAGGCAGGACAGAATACTAACGCACCAAAGAACTCCAAGGAAACCAGCAATCTGCACATAAACAGAGAAATAAATGTATAAATCTGGTTATTTTAATTTTACATTGTTTTTAGCCTGGCAGGAAATTTGACAAGAGCTGTGCACTGAAAAAAATCTCTAAATGTATGAAGTAGCCGTCAAAATAAATGTGAGCAATCTGTGATTATTTTAAGCGCACATACAACTGTTCTTTTTTCACATAAAAATGTTGTACATTCGAAAAGTCACACGGAATAAAGGACTCAAAAAATTAAACAACAGCATTATATTTAATCATCTCTTGCCAATGTCGTACAAATTAATGCCTAATAAACATTGTGATGCTATACTGTTATATTAACACAAATCTTTATATATCTTAATTTCACAAAACAGTTGTAAAATTTGCTTTTTATGGAATTAAAATAAAAAAGTAACATTAATTTTACTGGTCAGAACTTCAATAACAGATTTCTAATTACCTCAAAAAGATGTTGGTGGGACAGGTTGTTGCGGGGGTTGAGCTCGAATATTAACACATGGTTCACTCCAGCCTTCCTCCATCCATACGTGTTGATTCCCAATAAAAAAAGGAACTCGATGAGCAGGAAACCACCTCGATAAATTCTCACCAGGGGCCAAACATTCTTCTCCTCTCCTTTAACAAGTTTAACAACACCTACAGATGCAAAACATATAATTGTCAATATAACCAAACCACTGAATCCTTGAAAAAGATTCTGATCACAAAGTTATATTAATGTTGTTAAATGTCTTTAGAGACGGGGGAAATATTAGACCTTATAAAGTAACTAAAAGCAAACTTTCATTAAAATAGTTGTTTTCTAAAAGGCATACGAGAAGTTATATACCTGTGATGATGACTGTGACTGTTAAAGCAACGAAGACACCACAGTAGAGTCCTACTCTAAAAGTGGTCCATGCAGGTGCAGGCTAAGATAAAGAGCACAGGATGGTGAGATGTTCATGTTCTTTTAACGGTACTAATGAAAGGTGTTTTAGTGAAAGTCACAGAGTGTTCTACCTGTGCTGCTCCCAATGGGGGCACTCGGAGCCTCTTCATGGCTTTCTGTCGGTCTCCTCCTTCCAACTCTGTGGTAACAAGGCCCTGGAGATTTAAGAACATGCTGTCAGAATAACTAACCACTGTGCTATTTTGATCAGTCACAATTTAATTGTTCTTTAAAGCAGAAATTGTTTTTCTGAAAACCTTATACTTTAAGTGGAATGAGTCATTTGAGTGAATGGTACCTCGGTTTCAGAGATAAGCTGAGTGATCTTCTTACAGGTGTAAAAAGGAGCCACTTCAACATGGGCCACACGCCAATCAGCGCCTCGTGTCGTCTCAAAGATCTTGTCATGTTTCTTTAAAATCTTCCGAAAGCCTGTGAAGTTTAGATTCTGACAGGGAGAAACCATTAACTCTTTAAATGAGATTGAGTTCAAAGAATGCCCAATCAGAAATGAATAAAAAACAGTTAGACACTAGCTGGATCGTAATCAAATGGGAATTACTGAAAAAGCAACAACCGAGGGAATAATTAAGTTATCATGTGCAGAGGATTCCATGTAGTCAATTCCACCAAACATCGTGACACAATTTTCAATATTCAAACATTTTTTAAAACATTTAAGGCTACGTTCAACCTGCCACATTAAAAAAAAAAAAAAACAGCCAATCAAAAAAATCAGATGTGAGCAACCAATCAGAACTGAGAACTAAGGCTTGTAAACCATAGGCTAAAAGTGTTTTGCATGCTTTCAAACCTGGTAGTTCTGCAGCAGGATGAGGCTGAGGTAGAACTCGCTGAAGGCCAGCTGCAGGTCTTTGATATTGCGATGTTTGCAGCGCTCCTGCTGCGACAGGTGGAAGACAGTACGACGGCGGCGCAGACCTGTGGCTCGGCTGCTCTCCCGCTGTGCGTCCAGAGACGACTGCAGCTCATTCTGCAGAGTGGCAAATCGCCGCTGTGCTTCCGCAAGCTTCTCTGTGTCATAAAAGAATGGAAACATCATCAGTATGTAATGCAGCTGGAAGGATGGAATGCATATTCCTGGTCTGAATGTAAATGTCATGTCCAGGGCTTCATATAAAAAAAAAAAAAAAAAACTTTATATGCATTACCTAACAAGTACAAACTGTGATAATATTGAATTTGACAAGCAATAAAGACTGAAACCCATGAGATAAAATATTTCTATAAAATAGCTCCTGCACACAGTGTGACCAGTAATGTCTAATTTCTCAACAAATCACTTATGTAAACTGACATTTACTGAATGGGAATTTATTTTTTATTTTTTACAAAGCCTTCTGTAACTATCTGAGAAACCAACCCACAAAACAGAACACAAAACCGTGTATGACTTAATTCAGATTTATGGGCTCATACATCTCTCTCGTTCGGCATGAATCCAAATGTTTCCAAGGTCACAATGTAACACTTGGCTGCTAACCAAATTAATTTTTTTATTTTGTAAACAATGCTTTGTACTTCACTCTTGTCCAAACATTCACATAAAAAAAAAAAAAAAACATTCAAGTGTGCAAAAATGTGTTTTGCTGTACCACCGTGGTGGGGTGTTTATAATGCTAACCCACAAAGTCCTATTTCACATTAACTTAACATGATTGATTATGAATATTAATCATCTCTGAGCCATTGGTTAGACAATAAAAAATTGGTCATGGGCCAAAATGAAGGTAAGAGAACAGTGTGAGTGAGAGAAAGAAAAAGCAGGTGGTTATTTATTGGGATATAAAAAATAACAGCAGTCCTGGTTTTTAATGCCAGTCCTGGCTTTAGCTCAGGAGCTTTAATGTAAATACTAAAGACAAAAAATGGAAACAAGTACTAGACACAAACTGTGAGCTTTACCTTAAACAAGTCTAATGTTTACACTTAGTTACCTGAATAGAATGTGTTGATTTTGGCCAGCTCCTTCTCACATGTTTGGAAGAACTTCTCCTCAAACTTGGCATAGTATCTCTTGACAGTGTCTTCATCTGTGACTAAAGGATGAAGTGTGAAAAAGTTACTCAGGAAAACACACACACACACACACACATACATACACACTCAAAAAACAAGGTAATATACCGAGCAGAAAAAGAGGAAACGAACTTGTAGAAAACTCTCTCACAACTCAAAGGCCTGAGGTTGTTTGTGGGAAAGAGAAAAAAAAGCAGTGAAGCTCTTACTGCATAGCAGTACATCAGATTTATATGTAGGACCTTGTGAATATGATCTTTGGGTCTGAAACATCACTGGCAGGTTCACACACACTGCCCACAGAAAATGCTATTCTCGTTTAAAACACAATTTCTGTGCAGGAGATCTCAAGGATAGGAGTTTGGCTCATGTCATTCCAAGCATTTACAGAAGATTCAAATGAACCTTTTTGTAAGTGAAATAAGGGTCTAAAACAGCATGAATAAAATGAAGTCATCATCCAGGTTGAGAACATTAGACTACATTCTATTGAGGCAACTGAGGACACCCTTTTGCACCAACAAAAATCAATTAATCTGGTAATCCTGTTGAATTAATTGTAAAAAAAAATTAAATAAAAAATAGTGATTTTCAATTCCAAAAGAATCGTCGTTATCAGGTCCACACAGAATCTGCACTAGCAGGGCTCCACATAAATCTCCACAAATTTCTACAGAATTGGAAAGACCCATCTAAATTCTCTAAAACTGAACCATGTCTACACCAGACACGAGCAGCGTGACGCAACAAAAGAACCCGTTATAATCAGTGAAGCTGTCTACACTGGATGCGGCGTGACAACTATGCAGTAAACCAATGCCCCATTATACTTCTGACATGTTTCAAGTGCTTGTGGAACTTTCGACAACAGGACAATGGATTTGGAACGTTTGCTTTGATGCGTCCAGTGTAGACAGCCCCTGAATATTTCTTATGCAGAACACAAAAAAATATATATTTTGAAGCATGCTGGGGTGGCAACAACACTGGACCTCAACTGTCTATGAAAACAGTTCTTGAAAAAAAGTGTCTTATGTTCACCAATGCTGCATTTATTTTTTTGCATTTATGTATTTGCAGTAAATACAGTAATATTGTGAAATATTATTACAAATTAAAATATCAGTTCTCAATTTTAATATATGTTAAAATGTATTTGTACACTGTATTTTTAAATTAACTCAATTTATTGAGACAAACAACAAATATTTTTTTGTTTCAAGTCAAAAACAAAATTAAGGCATTGAGCTACTATATTTCTCTAATATTTTGAATGAATAACGCAGCAACTGCGCGTCTCGTGGGCTAGACTAACAAAACATTAAACTACAATGCCACTTACATCATCATCACCGCATCTCGTGCTCCACTGATGACGCTCCCTGACGCACATCTAACATTGGATTGTACTATTTTTGCATTCAAATGCAAATGTTTATTTTAAATTCGATTAATATTCATTGTTTATTCACAATCTCCTCATCACAGGCAGGCACAGCACTCATGTTCGTGTTTGCGTGTGCTGTCTGCGTCACTCATAGCACGTGCCTATATCATGCACTATATCGAAAACATTTTATATCGTTATCGAAGAAGGTGTACCGTCGATAAATATCGACGTCGTTTTATCACCCAGGCCTACATACAAATAAGAATTTTTTTCTAACCAATTAATTTAATGTGTCCTTGCTGAATAAAAGTATTAATATCTTTTTACAAAAAAATAAAAAAATAAAAAAAATAATTACAGTAGTCATTTTCTTTTGCATTCTGCTCTAGAAAGAAGACCGTACAGGTTTGGAACGACATGAGGGAGAGTAAAGGACGACATAATTTTCATTTTTGGTTGAAGTATCACTTTAAGGAATCCCTGTATAATTATTCTGCGTCATGTCTTTCCAAGATCCCTAGTCTGAGAACCAAGAGTCAAGACTAATTAAGTCAGCATGGTCTTAAATCACAATAATCGTAACAGTTCACAGGTCGTGACTTCAAACATTTACAGTTTGGGGGGCATGTGAAGTTTCTGTTGACTGTAAATACTTTTGACACCATAGAGACGTAACTGCATGATATTCCCTTCTGAGGGACAAAATACAGAGCGCAATGACATTAAGTCAGGCTTATAGTGTCCAGACAGACAGACAGACAATGAATCACTATCTCAGCACTCTCAGACTTGGCAAAATGACTCATGGCTTGAAATACCTGCATCACTTTATCCTAAGAACATTTTAGGAGCATCGCCTCCTAAATTAAGAGTTTCACACTGGTGTACAGATGCATTTAAGAGTAACTCTTAAAACAAAGAGGCCAGTGAGGAGAATGTCGTTACATGAGTGTGTGGAATCCACAGTGAAAAAATTTGGAAACAGAGGGAGGTTTACTTTACGCACATTGTTACTCATATTTCATCTGCCAAAGCTCAAGTGCTGTGGTCTGTATGTGGTTGAAAAACACGTGTCATCTGAAAAAAATTAAACATGACTCTCAGCTGTGATCCTTGAAACACTAGACTCACAAAACAACCCATAATCCTACACTTCCACAACAAACACTGACAGGAGTCTATTAAGCTTTGTTCATAAATTAGCCACGTTTTAATATGCCAAGAATCATTAACATGCAAGTTCTATTAGGTATATAAGATTTTATAAGGAACTGCTTCCTTGATCAAAGTACTAAACCACAGCTGTCACCAACAGAGAGTTCAAAAATTCCTTATGGGTGGGTCAAAAATCTCTCTGAGTAAGCAGTTGGCTTATCACATGACACCCATCAGTTACTATAAAACCCTCAAGTAAACATGTAAGAAATATTTTGGGTTATGATGGCCATTTGAGGTTCAGTGAGTTCATTGTTGTGTAAAAACACTTCGAAGTGAAAGGGTTAAGATGATTCTGGGTTATTCTCACGATAAACTGTTTGATCTGATCTGATCCCGTGTTAATACTGGATTACTCCTGCTGGATTCAAGCTCTCTGCTCTGGTTTAGGTAACCCTCCCCAGTGAAACCTTCAGCTGGGTCATTGTGTCTGGCCTGCTATGAAAGCACAGCTCAGTTTCAGGATGATCATACACAGCTCTCCCTCTCAGCTGAAGCTCCTGGGAGAGAAAATAAACTACTTGAGAACTTGTGAACTGAAATCTTCCAGGGAATGCATGACCTTACAGAAATACCCTCTGTGTTTATTTAAACCTAACACACAACAATTTTGGACTTTGCTGCTTTCTGTACTTTTGACCAGTGACTGATCAATGTATCAGCTACCTGGTTATTTTTACATTATTGGTTGATAACAGTATCTGCTTTGCATCGGTCACTGAAAAAAAGCCCATATCAGGGAGCTACTTCTTTTGTCGTTCCAGGTCAGTGATTAAATTCACACAAAACGAACTAAAACTAGGACTGCAGAATCTAATCAATAAAATTGACAGCACAAATTATCAACAAATGTCACTGTTGATTAGTTGGGTGTGTGCCCTGTGCATGGAGGATCTTCTTCAATTCCACAACTTTACAATAGTGAAAAATGAATTTCTATGAAAAAGTGCAGATGGTGATCAACAGTGCAAGGGTTCAGAAATTTGTCCAAGAATACATTAATGAAACATGTATTACATTTGATACGTTTTGGCTTAAAATTTACCACATTGTAAGTGCTGATATTTTTATATGAACAGTAACTGTAATGGAATAAAAATGTGTAGCATAGCATACATGATACGTATACACTGCTGTTCAAAAGTTTGGGGTCAGTTATACTTTTATTCAGCAATGACACCAACAAACTGATCAAAGGTGACACAAGACATTTTTAAGATTACAAAAGTTTTCAATTTCAAATACGTTGTTCTTTTGAACGGTTTATTCATAAAAACAATATTAGCACAGTTTCCACAAAAATATCAGGCAGAACAACTGTTTCCAACAATAATAAATTCCAACAGGAATAAATTACATTTTAAAATATATTAAAACAGGAAACCGTTATAAAAATATAATAAAAAAATTATATTGTAAATAATAATAATAATATTGTAATAATAATATTGTAATAATATTTCAATAGTACAGTTTTTAACTGTATTTCTAATCAAATAAACGCAGCCTTAGTGAGAATGTCTTACCAACCCCAACCTTTTGAACTATATAGTAGGGTACATATATATATATATATATATATAATATTATATTAGCCTTCAAAAATGCATATTTTTTGGAGGAGAAAATTGAGCAGTATGCAGAATAACATGAGTCAGGAAATAAAAAAAATGCAAATAAATAATAATAATAATAATAATAATTAACAGTCTTATCACTTTATCATTGTCAATTCTCTTTTACTCTATACATTATGATACTATTGTCTGTATTTATTGTTGTCTTTAGTCCTTCTGTCTGTTGTATATAATGTCAGTGTAGTTTCCTGAAGGAACCGTGTTTCGGTTTTTATTCATTGCCATGCGATGTGCTAAAAATGACAATACAGTTGACATTGAATTAATTATTAGATGTAGTTCTAGGTAAAATGCACTTAGATATTACACAGCTTTGAAAGAATTACATACCGTGATGAAATCTTCATTAAGAAATCTAGGGACTATGATCTCACTCTTAAGACTGTGAAGCACTGCCAAGTAAAGATGGTCATAATCACTCACGTAACTTTGTACGCAAACACTTAAAATTAGAGGTTTATGACTTCAAACACCTGCACTATCAGCCCTTTCTGATATCCGTCATCAAAAAAAATCAGCATCTTATTAACGAAAAACCCTGGTCATGCAAGTTCCCCTCCAAAATAATAGCTTTACTTAAACAATCCCATTAGCTACACTTATCACCACCCATAAAAACCACAAACTTTGACAGAAGATTACAGTTATTTCAAGATAATCACAACTACCATCATCCCACAGCTTAGAAACACTCAGTATGCAGGTTTATGGCTCTCTGTGAGCTTTAGCACTGTTGTAGGAAAAAAATTATATCTGGACATGTGTTTGTGCGCGCTGTAACCTTTGGATGCAAATCACTGCTTATCTGAGCGCTAAAACTGTCCTCCATAAGTTCTCCATCAGCCGTGGGTCTTGAGATGAACCCCAGGAACTAACAGATAGCATGGCATTACAACCGAGACAAAGGTATTCTTTATCACCCATGTTTAGACATTATAATCTGACAATGCAATTCAATTACACACTGTACTAAGGATGACTTCAAAAGGTCACTGTGGTGAGGTAACCTTACACTGATTTTAGGTCAGGATTTGTAATTTCCAGTTACTGCCATTAAAACAGGATGGAACAAACCAAAAAAGACACAAAGACATATTTTTTTTTTAGCACTCCGGACTGTGAATATGAAAACTACCAGATGGTAGTCAAGTATAATGGGACAGAAGGTCCTATGACATGGTGTGATGCCACCGGGAGTTTGACTGATATTCACTTTTTTTTATTGAATCTCTGGATCTGAAAGTTGAATCCACTACCTATTAGAGAACACCAGGCCACTAGCAAGCATCTGTATCTACAATGTAAAATGTTACTGTAAATTTACAGGTACATTTTAACAGTATTATACGGTCATAAAACAGTAACATGCTGTATCTTTTATATAGTGTCTATAAATATACAGTAGTATTCTGTTTTCAGCCCGCTTCATTTGTAATTCAGTATCATACTGTAGAGACATTGCATTCTGAGATGTATTTTTTTCTGCGCTTATTTCAAGTATAGGTTACTAGGTCTAGCAAATACATTTTAACTTCTCTGCAAATGCACTGTTATAGATCTACTCATCAGGGTTTGATGCAATGATTAAAATATGTTTTAGTGAATTTGTATGTAGTTTTAAGCTTTTGTGAACATCAGTTCATCTGTGACACAGGATAAACGGATGTCATAAATTGCATTGGCGATTAAAGGGGCGATTGAGTCTTGCTCAAGCCTTACTGACATGTAAGCAGAAGAGAAAATTATCGACATCGAAAAACATTTTGTATCTGCTGAAACTGCACAAACTGAACCCAAAACAAAGCTTTTTTCTGAAAATATGTGGGTGAGGTCAAACACAGAAGCTTGAGTAGCAGAGACACTAACAGGTGTTTGTTTTTGTACAAACACCAGAGAACTGCAAGCAAAGCAATTTCAGAATGTAACGGTTGATGGGTTGCAAATTTCACATGTGGAAAAAAACTGCTTAAAGGAACTTGAACTGATAACAATGAGGCTTTACAATGAAGTTCAATTTGGTAACGCAAGTGTATGTGTGTATGATCTAATAATGGTCAACAATGTTTCATCATTAATGCAGGGTAATTTTTAAATATAACTGTTGTTAATATAAATATACTACATGTATAAATCAATATTAATCTACATTATTAAATACTGTAAAAGTTTTTTTTTTCATTGTTACTTCATGATTCCTAATGTATTACCTAACATTACACCTGAACCTTATTGTGAAGTGTTTCCCTGCATAACTGTGTGTTAATCAGAGATGCAAATGCACACTCAGCTCTGTGCTCTGCTGTGATCTGATTAAACCATGCAGGGCTTTAGACCAAAAAAAAAAAAAATCAATTAAGGAGCAATTGGCCAAATAATTTTAAGTGCCACAGAATAATCATGTTTTAACACTTTAACATTTCAGTCATACTGTCATGTTTATGTCTCCCTTCCTTTTACAGTATCAGCATTTTAATCCATCTTGTAGATATCCTGGGAACGAAGGTTCACTTAAAGGGGTCATATGATGCGATTTCAATTTTTCCTTTCTCTTTTTCAGAACGATGAGCTTTGTAAAAATCGACGCGTTTCAAAAAGGCGGGGCATAGAGGAGAAACAATAATGTACAGTATGTGGAAAATAACGTGTTTTTTTTACTTTAAATCACAAACACATTTCATTACACCAAATACACAAAATAATGTTCTTTTTAGCAGCATCATATGACCCCTTTAAAGTGGGAACTAAATGTCTTTTTGCGCTTATAAACACTACTTTAAGACCTGTTCACACCAAGGACGATAACTATAAAGATAACAGTAAAGATATAGTTCTAAAAATCATTCTCAATATTAAAGAATGGTAGAGTCCACACCACAGCTATAACGATAAAGGCAAAGAGAAACAATATCGTTGGAATCATTTTCAGAAAGATTTTTTCCAGCTGATGAACGATAAAAACACTGACAGCCAATCAGAATCAATCCTGCTATCACAAGCTCGAGAGTTTAAAGTGACAGACGAGTGTGCACTTGGAATAAACAGACGATATCGTCCATAGTTATCTTTATATTTATCTTTCTTGGTGTGAACGGGCCTTAAATATGCATTATACGGAGGCAAGATGAAAAGAAAATACCATCTAAACTTTTCTGACGAGTCAGTTCGCCTCAGAGATACATTCATATAAACCCCCACCCACAATTCAGTATTTAGGATTTTCATCCAATATTTTGTGCATCGTGAACAGTGAGCTTGCTCTGCCTGCTACAGTATTTTCTGCTCTTTGCATTGCGACCTCTGCCAGGTATGAGACGTAATTCTCATTATTCAGAAGAAAAAAATAAAAAATAAAAAATACAAAAAATAAAAAAAAATAAAAAAAAACTCACCTGCATGCAGACTAGTAATCCTGAATTCACTGATTAGGTGTGTTTGATTATGGTTGGAGCTAAATTCTGCAGGACAGTGGCACTCCAGGACCAATGTTGCCAATGCCTGATATAGATTAAGATCCTAATATAACGTATATATATTTATATATTTATATATATATGAAGAGTTCGATAAATGTTCGATATAATGTTTATGCGCCAAAAGCGGAACAAAACAACGCGACTCATTTGAAGCTCCACACGGACCGTTTATCCCCTCGGATCAAAGTTCAAACTGCCGCGCGGCAAGCTCACTAGAGCAGATGCGTTTACTCGGTCACCCGAGCACTAAACAGTGCTGTGAGATCCAGTGTGAAGCGCTTGTATTCAGCGATGAACACAAATGACATATTCACACTGAATTTTAATACAGGAGTAATGGTAATTATAGTATATATTTGTGATTAAGCTATAGCATGTGTGCATTTATACTGAATGTTTTTAGACTACTATTTTTCATACAAATAGGCTACCTAAAAAACATTATATTTATGGTATTGAGGTTATATATGTGTGGATTTAACAGTGTTTATCATGATTTAAATGTATGCTACTATGGGAGACCAATGCTTAATTAAAAAAAAAAAAAAACCTTGGTCAGAATCAATTTAACCATATAAAACTTTTGTAGCAAAAGGTTGCTACAAATTCTTGATTTGAAACAATATCACTCATTAGAACATGCAGAAACTAATAATAAAGTAAAGTAAATAATAATTTTTCTATTTAGATGTTTATTTTGTTAAGGAAAATTAATAGTCTGGTTTCTACAACTTTCACTTTGGAGCAAAAATCTGGCTTTAAACTTGAAAGAAATAAAGATTTGAGATATAAAGATATAAATAAAGATAATTATCGATATCGACTGATATGAAAAACATTATCGTGATAATTTTTTTGGCCATATCGCCCTGCCCTGTGTGTGTGTGTGTGTGTGTGTGTGTATATATATATATATATATATATATATATCACTATTTCTCCAAATATGCAAACTCTAAGCCCAAATGGACACTGTTAAGTGCAGCTATGTGAACTCGAATAAACCGCAGCAGATGTGACTGAATATTAATGTGTTGTTATTCTATTCAAAATATCATACATTACCGATTGATCCTGACATAAATGAAATTACTGTCACTGCAGCTGAGCTTTATCATAAACTGTGGTCAAATGTTGATGCTGGAGTCTTTAATCTTTCTAACGATTGTCCAGATCAAGTAAGAGTGTGTGAATGTGAAACAACAATAATCTGAGGCCGCCAGCGATGTTTGCAGGTTAAGTTAACGGTTAACTCTCAATTCACGACACTGTCTACGTTGCTTAGGCACTTGTACTGGTTTAAAAATTCATACCGGTTGCGTAATTCAAACTGGTTTACTGTTTTAACCGGTATATCGCCCAGCATTAGGCCTATGCAATATAATGCATATATTTAGCAAAATGCTCCTCTTTATAGTTATTTTTTCTAGCTAACTATTGATCTTATGGACGCCAAATGATTATTCTGATGTAAATGTATTGTTATGTGGCATTGTTACAAGCTTTACATATTTTCCGCAGTTTGAAACACTGAATGAGCCATTACATGAGACATTTCAGTAAGTTGAACTGTATTTCATAATATACCTTTTGATGTCCATTCACGTTTATTTCGTACTATAGTAGTAAAGAGAACGATATGATGGGTTCATGTGCCGCTTGAAATGAGGCGCTAAAGAGCGCCAAAACGGTATTTATTGTTTTAATTTCGTTATGAATTTGGCAGAATTTTAAAGCTGATACTTTGTTTATAAAAGGTAACAAAGCACAAAGCTTATTGTGATTATTGGACGGCAAGTGCGCTACATATAATAGTTCACGCATTAACAACACAGCATATAGACTAAAAATCCTGATAACAAGAAGCCATATAAGTATCGATTATAAACGAGAATTGTTAACGATACTGTCTATGTCCACATAGCTGACAGATTTACCTGTTGTAGTTTGTTCAAGTTGTACACGAAACAGACACTGCTTTTCTGCACTTGTACTTTGCACGTCTCCGTCATTTTCAATCTCTTTAATGTTGCCACAACTGGAGCTGCTTTTAGCTGGTGTTCGGCAGAGATGAGGACTGTTTTTCCACTAAAACTTTGATGCACATCATCTCAGTTTATTACGTCAACATAACAAAAGATGTGATCCCAAAACAAGCAGGAAAAAAAGCATTACATGCAAATTTTTAAATCATAACATGTAAATTTATATAGTCTCCAGTGGTGATCTTAGCAAAAATTTAACTCGTAAATTAAGATTTTTGGTCGCAAATGCGACCGTTTTAGGCACAGTCTGGAGCCCTGCCGTGACACCTTAAATTTGCAAAACCTGAGGTGAAACATTGCCTTTCCTCTTTAAATGATTACCACTGATTTTGACTGATTACTGATTTTGAATTTTCAATGATGACAATAAACTACACTACTAAAAATAAAATAAACTACTAAAATAAGAAAACCCAATATCTATATCTAATATATATATTTAAGATCTAATATGATTAGGGATGCACCGATACTGAACTACTGTACTCGTACTCGTTAAAATGCCCCGATACCAAACGCCGATACCACACAGCACGTGATAAGCGCCATATTCAGACAAAGAAACACCGACAACAGAACAACAGACAGCAGAATGGAGTTAAGGATGTTTACTACGAAGTATATGTATGCAATGAATATAACGTTAAACATTCAGTATTAACGCCTGTATAGCTGATGTGCGCGAGCTGATAAACAAAGCACGCTGAGTGGATTGAGCGCGCGGCGGCGCAGATGCGCGAGCTTGTCGAGTGAATATATCTTTCTCATCGGTATCGGCAAGTACCAAAAATAAAAGTATCGGTATCGGGCGAGTACTGGAAAAAGTGGTAACGGTGCATCCCTAAATATGATCAAACAAAGGGTTTTAACCCAACCTAAAAACCACAAATTTTCCACTTTAAACTTATTTAAAAAGAACAGTAACCTGGAATTTACACTGTATTTTTATGTTTATGGGCTGATTTCCAGAGTCCAATTATGTGGGACACATAAGATGTATGTTTGCATGTATTGAGGTATTTAACTCAATTACCTTCGAGTGATGGGGCCTGATCCTGGGCGGAGTACAACCTTTCTTTAAAAGCCTGTGGAGAAGAGAAGAACATGAAACACAATTTCCAGAGGTCAGACATTTGGCTTTCATATTACACAGCAGCATGTGACTGGCACTGTGCCCGTTCTGACTGACAATGGAAGCCCTGCCAAGATACAGACGGAGTGAGACAGAAAGACATGAGTTTTTGAGTACAGAAGAGGAAGTACTAAAAGAAATATAGAGGAAATGGCTGTTTTTAACTTTGTCAAAAATCTAGAATTGGATATCCCCTCTGTAAGAAACAGATCGTGTCCTTGAATCTGAAAAACAAGGACAAAGCATTGTTTACAATAGATACAAGCGTAGGAGACACTGCAGCATTTCCACAGGGATTCACCAATTGACTGGTCAATATTAATTTTAAACCTGTGACCAGAGATTTACCAATAATGCTAAAATTTTGGGCCATTTTTTAATTATAACACACACAATTGCGCACACATGTGCACTCCAACTCTACTAAATGAGTTTAAAAACATCAATATTAAATGTGTGTGAATTGTAATATGCCCATTTTCAGGAGTAATCACTGCACAGTTAGAGACTGAGAGGAAAAGAAACTGCATACTAGGGCTGCGCAATCATGACAAAACCATAATTGTTGATTATTTCCCTTGATATTGTAATCACCATTATTAACGTTGGTTAGCAGAATTAAAATTTACCACCAGATATTAGAAACACAATTTTAATTTTAAAAAAGTGCAAAAAAATTTTTGTATGGGGAAATGTCATGTCAAATTCTTCATGTATCTATAAATCCAACACACTTTCTGAATTCCTTTACTGCTGTTTTATGCATCAGTAAATCAAGACAGTGACGTTGCTATTGTCATCACTGTTAACTGTCGCAATTCCAGGAGTGACTCACAGTGTTATATGGAACTATAATTTAGGGGATTCACAACTGCATTTAGACGCGGTTATCACTCAGTAAACTTTGCCGTGTGTATGTGGCTGCTGGGCTCTTACCAGCTTGAAAATACTATATTCAGAATAGATGACATTCAGAAAGTGACCAAAGTGAGCAAAGAATGAGCTCAGTGACGTCTGTTTTCTCACAAAAACTCCTATTGTAATAAATGCAGCCTTCTACACTTCATGATGAATTTCTTATTTACATTGTATCTTTGGTTTTTGTTATGCTGATCACTCATGTGGGAGTCATGATCTTTGACAGTGATGACAAAACTACTCATAACAGTTTTCTACATATATATCTAAATATAAAATGTCAATTTTTGTACTATACAACTTTATAGTATAATGCATTTTTTACATATAGCTTATAAAAGTATCACGGGGCTCAGCTAAGTAATTGGTGTGAGCTTCAAATTTCCTGATTGGTGCACCACTAGTAATTATGATAGGAGTCTAACCACAGCTTAGCACAAAGTGCATAATCACCAGAAAACGTATAAGGTTATTTTAAAACACTTACTGCCTATGACAAAAAAAATTGCTTTTTTTGGCAGCATGCTTTTGCATTAATATTAATATTTTATTTAAAATGAAAAACTGCAATGATATTGTGGAAAGAGAGGTATTTTACTCGCTTGTATGCATCTCACTAGGTGATAGGTCATACATATCCAGTGGAAAAGCACTGAGGAGTGAGAGAGGCAGTTATTTTGCCTGTGGAACTCAAATCAATAACAACCCATCAATATTTTACTTGCCCTCTATTAGTTATCATGCCTCATTGTTACATCACATGATACTGACAGGAGAAACAGACCCATCCGAATAGGGTTATAGTCAAAGACAGTTCTCTGTATTATAACTGCATTGAGAATTTTTATGAAATGTTGTTTGAATAAAAAGTAAATTGTCAATATTGTAAGATAAAATGTGAATAATTTTAAGAGTAGAACCATATTGAAATCCTGCACATTCAGCACAGTATTTGTGACACAGACCTCAGCATGAACCTTAACTCTACACCTGAACTACAGCATTGTAATCAGAGTATGTGAGAAATGTCAGTTTTCTCTCACTCCAAGATCAATCTGAAACTGCTCCAGATTAAAAGCATTTAATGCTAAATGTTATTAGCTAAACGTTAGTGTAAAATGTCATCACAAAGAAAAAAAAAATCAAAACATAAATGCATCTCATTTAACATACTTTTTTTTTTCTTCATTACTTTCACATGGAAAAAATGTAAAGATGGACAATACATCTCTTTGTCCTCTTCCAGATGTGTAGTCAATTAAAAATGTCAAAGAATGATATCATGCCCATACATTCATGATATAAAAATAAAAATTGATATATATTTTTAAATGAATGAAGTGCATCATCTGAGTACTTAAATGTGCAATTTTTCTTTTTGAAATCTTCAGTATGAATACTACTTGTACTACAAAATGGAACAGAATAGTGCATAAGTATGCAAACTGTGATGCACTTTTTCTTTCAAGACTACTGGCTAGGGTTGTGACGGTGAGGAAATTTTCCCACCGGTTAATCGACGTGTGACAACACCGGTAATACCGGTATCACCGTGGGGGCGGGGCGTTCCCTCTTTTCCTCGCTTTCCTTCGCTTTTAAATAGCTTGTAAAAGCGGTGTGCGCATTTTACTTTCACTTTGAAACAGCGGCAATTCGGCGTAAAGCAATTGTTTGTTTTTAGTCCATTTGAATTTTCCCTCTTTTCCTCGCTTTCCGTTGCTTTTAAATAGCTTAAAAGCGCCGTGCGCATTTTATTTTCACTTTTGAATTAGCGGCAGTTCGGCGTCAATTGCTTGAATGCAACAACAAAATACAACGTCAAACTCACTTTAGCCTATATATAAAACATAGAACTTTTATTAACAAAACAAATAAAAATACACCATGCTATATAGTGTCTGTTCTTTTACTGAACTAAATGATTTTTATTTCTATAAAAAATCAAAACGACGGTGGGGGTCGGTGTCGCGGTGGGCAAGCGACTTAACCGGTGTTGCGGCTTAACACTGGTATCACCGTCAGCACTGTCTATCGCGGCAAGCCTACTACTGGCATGTTTACACTTGGCAGGTTTGGTTCGATTAAAATGAACTCTGGTGTGATTGCTCTGTTAGTCCGGTTCATTTGAATAAGTGTGAACGCTGCCATCTGAACTTTAGTGCACACCAAAGAAGCCAACTGAAATATCGATGTGATGCAGACCAAAGACCACAAACAAACCAAAAACAGGACATGATATCACATTTAAAATCTAGGTCTTCAACCCTGCTCCCGGGGACCCACTGTCCTGCAAAGTTTACCTACAGCCCTAATCACACCTGAACCAGCTAATCACGCTCTTCAGCAACCGTTTTGGATGTTTGATAAGTTCCCAAAATATATGTCATAAAAGCAGTCCAAACAGATTGTGACTGTATCCTCATGCCTTTTGTTTTCTATTTTTAGGATCAGTGTTAAAAATGTGTGAACACTAAGAGAATCAGGACTAAATGTACGATTTTATGTTTGTATGTAAATGTATGACTTCTTTTTTTTTTTTTGGTCCGGACCAAAAGAACCAAACTACAAGTGTAAACACACCCTAAGTGAAGACAAGAAAATGAAATACCCAGAGTGGAGCTGGAGCAAAAAGCTATTGCAAAAACAATGCTGTCCAAAGTGATGTCAAATTCACATGCAAATGCAGTTCTGCCGTATACAGCACAGCGCAGATTCTGCAGAAGCCTGTTGTAAAAACAGAATCCTGTAAGAAAACATGAGCTCAGGGGGAATGTGGCCTTGACAGCGGGGATGTTTACTTGTTCTAGCAGCAGGCCTGCACAGTTCTACACTCAGGCCAGCATACACCACATTCCCATGACTAAGAAAAATGTCTTAAACTCTGCTGCAGCCTTGCCTTTAGTCTCGACTTCAGCAGGCTTTCTGAGACCGTGAAACACTTTCTTCTCTTTCCAAACGTCAGGAATCATGTGATAGCCCACTCTCAGAACACAAAAACCAGCAGAAACGCTCATCTCTAAATAAGCTGACATCAGCAATGTCAAGAATGTGTGACACAAAAGAAAGGCCACAGAACACAACAAATCAACACATTTGCGCAAAGCAAATCCTTCATCGGTTAATTTTCCACTATCATTTATTTTTGATGCAGGTATCCCTCGAAAACACAATCCGCTGTACTACTCCCAAAAAGAGATGATTACTAATTAATTAGCAAATGTCCAAGAGGAAGGCAATAATTTCATTATGCGTAGGCCATTAAACCCTGAAGGAGCTGCAGCACACTAAAGCCCTGTCAACTCTAACCCAGTACAGTGTCAAAGACAAAGAAAACGGCCTCGTATGCACTCGTGTGTAATAATGCAATTATGTAGTCTGCTAAACACTGCTTTTTGAAGCTCTGTATCACCATCATATATGTTTGTTTCTATGAAACGACTCCTGCAGGTAATTACAGACCTGAAAAACAAGACAGATAAGGACTGCGTGGCAATGTGGGAAAAAAAAATAGCTTTATTACACTGACACATCACACCGCCACTCCTAAATGTTCTATGTGAGCAATAAGTAGAGATTAAAAAAATGAGTGTGCTTGATTTCGGTCATTGTTATAAGCTTGATGAACTTGTTCACCCTGTAAATTCTCAAATATTAAGTTTTCCTACTCCTAATATATTATAAATCCTAATATTAAGGATACACCATTTGTATTTGTAGATCTGAATCGATAAACATAATTTAATATACAAACTGACTGTTAAGAGAATTCTATTCTTTAAACTGCATCCTGAAATTGAGTGGAAAAACATACTGTCCTTTGAGTTACATACATACATATATATATATATATATAAAGCTGATGAAGAGCAGCGCGAAACATCTGATTCCCCTGCATCCCTGATGATCATATAGACTCAAATTAGCTTTAAAGCTACCAGCTGTTAGCTATCGGTTAGAGTCTATCCCTGAACAGATATGACAGTCATTAAATCACATAAATATAAATGTAAACCTGCCTTTAGCTCAAACATTAACGTTACATTATAATGACAGATGACTGATTTTTAGACAGGTTCCGTGAGCTGGAGGGAAAACTGAGTGAGGTAAAATAGCTCAAGGCTGCTTTTCTTCGGCTCTTACCTCATATTTAATGTATTGTTTCCTCCACTCCGGGGTGATGTGGGCAGACAGGTGCTCGGTAAATTTCATTTTTACGAATATTTCGGTGTGTTTTTTTTTTTTTTCGTCTGAGGAGTCACGCTACTGGAACATTACCAGTGAATCATCGCGAGCTGAAAATCACCCTCAGATTAACGGCTGTTCTTCGCTGCTCCGCGAGACACATATTCAGGGGAAATATTGCGATATTTTCACACAGCCGACGCCGGTGTTCCTCATTATCCCTTCAGGTGTTTTTTCAAGTGCTGCAGGCCGCTGGCAACAACGGTTTAGACGGACGAAGGAGCTCTAGACAGAGGTTTTCTCTGCCTGATATCTGAGGCTGAAGCTCCAGCCGCCGCCATCATTGTCGGAAAATGACGTCACAGAGCATGTTTTCCAGTTGGCGGTATGACCACTCATGCCTCTTAACTAATTACTGTGAATTATAGAAATATGAATTCAAGGGCAGGTTATTCTTAACCTAACAGGCCTAAACGTAAAAGATCGGCTGTGGGGATGAAGACCACAACTCCCATGATTCCACACTCAGTCACAGCGTCATCAAACTGCGCCTTTGTCTATTTGTTTATTTTGAATACGCGCCCTCTAGCGGCCAAAATTACATATTGTGCCTTTAAATGTGAGTTAAATATTGGTAAAAGGATCAAATGTCACGAGACATGTAAATAGCTTACAACATATTCCAACATACTATGATATTTCCCAGATTCCTTTCACTGAGCACAACGAATTATCAACAGAAAGACAGCACAAATACATCATAAGGCAATAATGTTATTCTTTTTCCCAAATGAAGAATCATTTTACGCCAATAAGTCGGCAAATATGAATATTTAATAAACAATGACAACAACAGCAAAATTAACAGAAAGTAATTTTGTAATAGTAATATTAATATAAAGTAATATTTTATATTTATATAGGTCAACATTTATGATTTTCTTATTTTTAATCTACACTGAAAAAGAAGGATTGCTTTAACATTTAGCTGGGCTGTCTAAAAAAAAAAAAAAAAGAAAAAAAAGATTTTCTTAAAAAAAAACACAACACTGGAAGGGCTGAATATGGGGTTTGGAGTTGCTCTGCAGATCAGCATGGAATTAGTCATGGTATTCTATTAGGGTGCTGTGGATCTCCAGGAACGTGGGTCTTTCTTTGGCATTTCTTTTCCAGCAGCTGAGCATGAGGCTGTACACTGAATCAGGACAGCAGTGCGGCTTCGGCAGATAGACCTGAGGAGTTCAAAAACAGCTCAGCACTGACACCCATAGTTTTTTCCAACTTATTACATGGATTTTTCCTGACTCATCTTGCAGTGCTAAATATTCGTTGGCACAGGGGGAAAAATGCATAAATATCTGTCAGTTCAAGAATTTGAAAAATACATTGAAATACTGCAGAAACAAAAGTCCATTTTAAATAAAAAAAAATATTAAGAATAATTGTATATTTATATTTAAACACTAAAATTAATAATAAAATGCTAAATATATGAAATAATAAACTAAAAATAAAACAATTAATACAAATCATTTGAATTGAACATGTTAATTGATTTACAATTACTATGCACAAATAAAAATATGTAGTACATAAACAAATGAACATTAAAATATAATAAAACAATTATAATAAAATAAATATATTAAATAATAAACAATAATTGCCCGGTCCTGCAGATTTGCTTTATACAACATTAGGAAGATCAGGCCCTTTCTTTCAGAACATGCAACACAACTCTGTCCTCATTTGTAAGTCGCTTTGGATAAAAGCGTCTGCTAAATGTAAATGTAAACAAAAATAATGAATACAAATAATTTAATGTGTTAATTAAATTAAACTAGTTGTAATGCACAAATAAAAATATTTAGTACATAAATTAACATTATAATATTAATTAACAAATGTTATCCTTTCTAAAAGTGGGAAATTACATATTTGTCAAGGATAATAGAAGGAAACTGTTATTAAATAATTAAATATAGTGTTACTGAGATTTTTTTTATTCTGGAGGTCTCTGGTATTGATAGATTCTGTAAAGATTGGAAAAGTCCCACTGTGCATAAAAATGATTTACACAGATACTGGTAGACTTGATGAAGTGCTATTATGGCTGCATGCTCAAGTCTCACCTGTTTGTTTAGGTCTCTAAAAAACTCACCCGTGTTTCGATCACCTGTTCATCTGTGAACTGGGCGTATGGCTGCTCTTTGCACAGGGTCAGAATCTCCCACAGGGTCACCCCGAATGCCCACACGTCGCTGGCCATGGTGAACTTACCCTGTAGAAACACAGATGCTCAAACTGATAGAGCAGCACGTGAGTTTGTGGTTCTACAAATTTGACTCCAGAAAGACTTACCAGTAGGATGCTTTCCCAGGATATCCAGCGGATGGGGAGCACTGCTCGTCCCTGTATGCGGTAGTAATCTCCACGATACAGGTTCCGGCTCATGCCGAAGTCGGCGATCTTGATGGTGTTATTTGTGCCTACTAAACAGTTGTGTGTAGCAAGATCACGGTGAACAAAATTCAGGGAGGACAGATACTTCATTCCCGAGGAAATCTGAGAGGCCATGTGGATCCGTATTCTGCAGCTGCAGAGGGAAAAAAAGACATTTACAATATTTTATCCTAAATTTTGGTCTGTTCATCAAACAAAACTATCATATGGCTTCAGAAGACACTGAATATAGCACCCAAGTCCAATAAACAAACTCTTGAGCGGATTGTCTGCTTTTTTTGACTGGTCTATGCAAAAATCAAGGTTTCCTGTTTTGTTCAGTTTGTGTAAAAACAAATAACACTCCCCATAGAAAAAAGTGTTGATTTGCAGAACACATACTGGCTAGTTTTACTGACTGCAGAAATTATTGTGGGATTTATAAATGTTTCTTTTTTTCCCCTTAACAGAAAAGATTACATTAATTTATTATTATATCATCATAAAACATTTTTCATTGTAAAAATAGAAGATAGGGCACACTATATTGAATTAATATTTTTACTGGGGTTTTATCTGTATTTTGAATTTTGCACTTCAACGCTTTGTGTTTTATGATTACTGGAAATTACTGGATAAGGTCCTGGCAGAAAATTACAGTACATTTTTTTTTTATTAATTAATGAAATAATGAATTATTTATAATAATGAATACACATTAAGGTCTTTCAAAGAGAATATTTATGTCTTTATTTATAGTAAGTAAACTAAATTAAACATTGACTAACAAAATGTTCCTATTTTTATCTTATGTGAAAATTCTACTTTCATATTATTGCTAATTTAGCTTTTGTTTATGGTGAAATTAAGTTTCATAAAGCTTCAAAAATATTATATTGACCCACATTAAGTAACATTTTGGCTTGAGTCTAAAAGGAAATACAGTATATTTATTATTTTTATAATAAAAATATAGAAAATAATAATATCATGTTTATAATAAATCAGTTTCAAATAAACTTCTTCGTATGAATGTTTTTGCCTGTGCAAAAAGAAATGAGTTCATTTAATGTTTGAATCAAACCATAAATATAATTAAAAAAAAAAAAAATTGACTGTAACAAATTATTATTATTTATTGATATACCTGATGGTAGCTGAGTCACCAGCTTGAACTCCTTCATTCTACAGCTCATGGCGGGACAGGAACTGATTGAGGTCTCCGTTCTCCATATACTCCGTGATCATGCACAGCGGATCACTCTCAACACACACCGCCAACAGGCGAATGATGTTCGGGTCTCGTAATCGTGAGATGATCCTGATCTCTTTCAAGAAGTCGTTCCTGAAAATGTAGATTTCTTTGAGGAAATTGTAAATTATCCTAAAATGGCTGGACAGCATCTGTAAAGCAAAAAGCAGTGCTTCTCAGCAACAACAGGCACGTATCATTGATTGCGGGACACCTGCACCTGTGTGTTACCTTGCATTTTTGTTTGCGTCCTCTCTTAGAGTCTTAACTGCTACGAGCATTGGCTCATTGCTGATGTCGCCACAATGGTCCTTCATGAACTCCTGCATTCCCTCAGCTTCACACAGATGAACCTGCGGCAGGAACAAACACCTATAACAAATAACTTGTACAAGAATAACTTTTTTTGGTCAAGAGAACTGTTCACCGACTTCTCCAAATTGTCCTTCTCCAAGTTTCTCTTTGAAAGTCAGTCTCTCCCTCGGAAACTCCTCCAGAGCTCCATCCCTTCCTGGAGATAAGGGCATGTTGACCACAGTGACACAGTAACTGGGGGCCCCACCAGCGGCTTCCTGCTGGCTCACGATGTCTGCCTCAGCGTAGTGTGGGGATCATCTGTAGGGTGGGATGTAGAGGGTTCGGAAGAGGCATCGATCATTGCTGTAACACAACCATATCAACATTGGTACAGGGATAGTTCACTCCAAAAAAAAAAAAAATAAATTCTGTCATCATGTCAATCTAAACCTCAGTTCTGTTATTTATTTATTTAATTATGTGGAACAAAAGGATATGACACAGTTTCAGAAGTTTGGGATTGATAAGAGTTTTAAATGTTTTTGAAAGAAGTCTCTTATGCTTACCAAGGCTGCATTTATTTGATAAAAATACAGTAAAAACAATAAAAATGTGAAATATTATTACAATTTAAGTTTTCTATTTTAATACATTTTTAATTGTAATTTATTCCTGTGATGCCAAAGCTGAATTTTCTCCAGTCTTCAGTATCACATGATCTGATGTCTGATTTGGTGCTCAAGAAACATTTCCTATTGTTATCGATGTTGAAAACAGTTGTGAAAAATGTGAAAGATTTTTTTTTTTAGAATGAATTGAAAGTTACAATTATGAGCATTTATTTGAAATAGAAATCTTTTGAATGTCACTTTACTTTACTGTCACTTGTGATCAAGTTTATACGTTCTTGCTAAAAAAAATGTATTTATTTCTTTCCAATAAATAAATAAATAAATAAAATAAAAATAAATGTTACTGGCTTCAAACTTGGTGCAATTTTTGAAAAATCTTATCAGAGCTGTTTGCATAAAACAGCATAAAACTAGTCCATACTCCAAATGTTCTAAAGCTTTGTGTGAAAAAGAGACAACAATATAAGTTGTTATTCATTGATAATGTTCTTCTATGCCGCAATTTTTATATGGTGGCAGGTTTGAGAAAAAATATGTCTGTTGATTGATATCCAGTGTCACATGATACATCGAAAGGAGCCATATTTGAAATTAAAGTTATAGCAGATGAAAAGATTGTCAGTTATTAATACCCTAAATTTCAGGCTGCTCATCAAACAAAGATATTTTATGTGGCCATTTTGGTATTATTTTCTCCTGACAGACTACAAACTACTATAAACTAGGTTTGGAATGACATGAAGATGGGTAAAAATTAATGACAGAATTTTCATTTTAGGCTGAACACACAATAAAGGCTTTCCCTCTGACACACACAGAATAAGCTTACATATAATGAGACGGGGAAAAAAAAAACAGTCTTCCAAGAATTTGTTTATGACACTGAGCAACCCTAACCAAGGTTTTCCATAGCCTGGAATTCTGGTAGTTTCCGTAAAAGTTGTGATGGGTCCTGGTAGTCAGATCCCATGGGGAAAATCCTTTCATATGAGGAATTTGATTCAGCGTCGCTGGACAGAGAGGAGTGACGGTGGGTGAATGCCTCTCTCTGAACAGCAGAGACGTGGTCAGCTCATCATCCAGCATACGCCGAGAGGCCTTCAACAAAGAGTGATGCATACATTCTACATTAATAAAAAACCTTTAAATTAGCTACTTACCAATGCAACTTTTATTATTTTCATTTAGTTTAACTTGATGTACTAAAATAACTACAACTGAAATAAAAAGGAATAAAAACTATATAGACATTAAAAGGGTCATATGATGCGATTTAAATTTTTCCTTTCTCTTGGCATCTTGTGAGAGCAAACAATAATTGACAAAGAATTCTGTATGGTATCTAAAATAAACAAAGTTCACCTGGGTGAATCCCTGGAGTTTGATTATGTTTACGAGGAACAAGAGAGGTGTTGTACACTGCTGTATCTGAAAGGTGAATTTGGGTGAAAGACATTTTAAACTGCAGATGTACAGTAATTTTGGTAGGCTATTAATATGCTAATCATTAATCATGAAAAAGTGAACAGATAAGAGCAGGAGCACTGGAGATAATAGAAATTCATAGAAAGATCATAGAGCATGATTAAAACCTCTATTACCTGACTGGAAAGCAAGTTCACTGAACATCATCCAGATGTCACCAAATGCAAAACGGCACCTAATTGTGCTGGCCATGCGGTCTATTGTCTTTTGATTTATGTTAAACAAAAAAATACTTTAATGTAATTTTTACTGAAACTTGTTATGTATTTACATATATTTGTAAATACACATTTGCAATGATGAAGTTGCAATTTTGTTAATTTAAAATATATTAACTTTAAATGTTATAATATTTACAGTACAGTTAAAATTAAATTATTATTAAAATTATATTAAATAGAACTTTTTATATTAAAAGCAAACAAGCAAGCCCAGCCCAGGTTTAAAAAGTAACGCAACGCATTACTTTCAATAAAAAGTAACTAAGTAACATAATGAGTTACTTTTGTAGGAAGTAACACAATATTGTAATGCATTACTTTTAAAAGTAACTT